>NC_091130.1:133377913-133677913 GCF_040183065.1 Periplaneta americana
GGTTATTGCTAATACTGTATTATTGTTGTTGTTGTTATTTTTTTAGTTGGTTATTTAACGACGCTGTATCAACTACTATGTTATTTAGCGTAGATGAGATTGGTGATTGCGAGTTGAGGCCGAGGATTCGCCATAGATTATCTGGCATTCACCTTACGGTTGGGGAAAACCTCGGAAAAAACCCAACCAAGTAATCAGCCCAAGCGGGGATCGAACCCGCTCCCGAGCGCAACTTGAGATCGGCACGCAAGCGCCTTAACCGACTGAGCCACGCTGGTGGCTATTATTATTATTATTATTATTATTATTATTATTATTATTATTATTATTATTATTATTAATATTATTGTTATGTGCGAGAGGTCCAGGAGGAAAATACACGGTTTCACGAATTATTGAACATTTAGAAAACACCTTCCAACATAAAGATATGAGATGTGGTAAAAAAGTAAATGAGCAAGACATGGTTATTGCTAATAATGTATTGTTGTTGTTATTATTATTATTATTATTTTTGGTTGTTTGGTTATTTAACGACGCTGTATCAACTACTATGTTATTTAGCGTCGATGAGATTGGTGATAGCGAGATGAGGCCGGGGATTCGCCATAGATTATCTGGCATTCACCTTACGGTTGGGGAAAACCTCGGAAAAAACCCTTCCAAGTAATCAGTTCAAGCGGGGATCGAACCCGCGCCCGAGCGCAACTTCAGATCGGCAAGCAAGCGCCTTAACCGACTGAGCCACGCTGGTGGCTATTATTATTATTATTATTATTATTATTATTATTATTATTATTATTATTATTGTTATTATTATACATCTTTATTACACAACTTTTAACACTGTATCACTTCGGAATATGTATGATAAGAACTTTCTTGTGTTAAATTTTAACGTACTTTGTTAACATGTTTCGACCTATTTTCCGTCATCTTCGGAACTGGTCGTTGTTGGTCTTGGCGCCTCTTGTTTCCTGTGTGGGTGCGTTCGTAGTGTAGAGTCAAAGAGTGTATGTGTTTTGAAATTGAGACAGACAAGCATATCATTTCAATCACGCTACAAAGAACACATCACAGTCATAACAAAATTACAAAACACCTCCACATATGCAGAACACATCACAAATGCCAACCACACCTACAGAGATATCAACACAGACATGGAAATACTGCACATCCAACCAAAAAAGCCAGAAACTCAACACACTAGAACAATACGAAATATACAGACACACGAAAACACACCCCAACGATATTATCAACACACACCTTATTATTATTATTATTATTATTATTATTATTATTATTATTATTGTTATCATTATTGTTATTATTATTATTATTATTATTATTATTATTATTATTACAATACATGGCATTGTGATTTTACCCTGTTGGTGGTGTCTGGTATTAGTTGGTAGCATTAAAGAGACGACCAAATTAGCCTTCTAGGAACTAGGTCTACTTTTTCGTGATGCTCACTACAGAAACGGTGAATAAATAAAGGCGGGAAAACAGTAGCCTAGAGCTTTTAACTAGAAGTGTGTTCTTCTGTTTTAATTAGCAAAGTTTTCTTGGTTTGCGTTTTAAAATTGGATGGAAGATATAACATTAATGAAAATGAAATCTGTTGTGTAAATACTTGACACTGTTTGTTGAAGCCATAACCTCGGCGGAGCTGAACAATAGCCGAGATGGCATTCTGCAGCGTCTGAACACTGTACTCGACTTGTAATTGGACCAGGAAGATAAACACCCGGCCTTGTGGTCACCGTATGACATAACTTGGAGTCCGTCTCCCTAATCCTATTTAAAGTTCTAATCTCCCTTCACAGCAACGCGACCATATTGACAGTGCTGCAACATAATGGTATTGATTAATATCGGCCCCGCGTTTGTTTTTAATGGAGCCCTGCAGGTCGAGAGCTTAGAGCAGTGTTTGCAACATCAACAGCAAGTGTTGACTTTACCCGCTAAAAGTAGTGAGCGACATTGTGTTCTGGGACCATTGCCACTCTCTATAATTCGGTTTGTTAGTTACAACTGGTTCCATTTAACTGTGACTCTGGCATGTGATGTCGGAGTTATACCTAATGAAACAAGAGCGCGAATTACCCCGACTTACTCTGTAGCACTATTTCACACTAGAGTCGACATGCTGTGGAACACAGCTTACTTTCGGAAAATATGGTCCGAGTTAGCATTATTTTGTCACTACTACCAGACTCAGGGTCATTCATTCATTCATTCATTCATTCATTCATTCATTCATTCATTCATTCATTCATTCATTCATTCAGTCCACACCTGTGGAGTAACGGCTAGCGCATCTGGTTGTGAAACCTGGTGGCCCGGGTTCGATTCCCGGTCGGGAAAAGTTCCCTTGTTGAGGTTTTTTTCCGGGATTTTCCCTCAACCCAATATTAACAAATGTTGGGTAACTTTAGGTGCTGGACCTCGGACTCATTTCACCGACATTATCACCTTCATCTCATTCAGAAGCTAAATACGAGTAACCTAAAATGTTGACAAAGCGTCGTAAAATAACCCTACTAATATAAAAAAATTCATTCATTCATTTATTCATTCATTCATTCATTTAGTGTTCTGTCCAAAGGCAGTCTTTCACTCAACCCAATATGAGCAAATGTTGGATAACTTTCGGTGCTGGACCCCGGAGTCATTTCACCGGCATTATCACCTTCATCTCACTCTGACGCTAAATAACCTAACATGTTGATAAAGCGTAGTAAAATAACCCTACTAAAATAAAAAAATCATTCATTCATTCATTGTTCTGCCCAAGGGCAGTCTTTCAGTCAACCTAATATGAGCAAATGTTGGGTAAGTTTATGGTTTATGTGCTGGACCCCGGACTCATTTCACCGGCATTATCACCTTCATCTCACTCAGACGCTAAATAACCTAACATGTTGATAAAGCGTAGTAAAATAACCCTACTAATATAAAAAATTCATTCATTCATTCATGCATTCCTTCAGTGTTCTGCACAAAGGCAGTCTTTCACTCAACCCAATATGAGCAAATGTTGGATAACTTTCGGTGCTGGACCCCGGAGTCATTTCACCGGCATTATCACCTTCATCTCACTCTGACGCTAAATAACCTAACATGTTGATAAAGCGTAGTAAAATAACCCTACTAAAATAAAAAAATCATTCATTCATTCATTCATTCATTCATTCATTGTTCTGCCCAAGGGCAGTCTTTCAGTCAACCTAATATGAGCAAATGTTGGGTAAGTTTATGGTTTATGTGCTGGACCCCGGACTCATTTCACCGGCATTATCACCTTCATCTCACTCAGACGCTAAATAACCTAACATGTTGATAAAGCGTAGTAAAATAACCCTACTAATATAAAAAATTCATTCATTCATTCATTCATGCATTCCTTCAGTGTTCTGCACAAAGGCAGTCTTTCACTCAACCCAATATGAGCAAATGTTGGATAACTTTCGGTGCTGGACCCCGGACTCACTTCACCGGCATTATCACCTTCATCTCACTCAGACGCTAAATAACCTAACATGTTGATAAAGCGTCGTAAAATAACCCTACTAAAATAAAAAATTCATTCATTCATTCATTCATTCATTTAGTGTTCTGCCCAAGGGCAGTCTTTCACTCAACCTAATATGAGCAAATGTTGGGTAAGTTTATGGTTTATGTGCTGGACCCCGGACTCATTTCACCTGCATTATCACCTTCATCTCATTCAGACGCTAAATAACCTAACATGTTGATAAAGCGTAGTAAAATAATCCTACTAATATAAAAAAAATTCATTCATTCATTCATTTAGTGTTCTGCACAAAGGCAGTCTTTCACTCAACCTAATATGAGCAAATGTTGGGTAAGTTTATGGTTAATGTGCTGGACCCCGGACTCATTTCACCGGCATTATCACCTTCATCTCATTCAGACGCTAAATAACCTAACATGTTGATAAAGCGTAGTAAAATAACCCTACTAATATAAAAAAATTCATTCATTCGTTCATTCATTCATTCATTCATTTAGTGTTCGGCCCAAAGGCAGTCTTTCACTCAACCCAATATGAGCAAATGTTGGGTAACTTTATATGCTGGACCCCGGAATCATTTCACCGGCATTATCATCTTCATCTCATTCAGACGCTAAATAACCTAAGATGTTGATAAAGCGTCGTAAAATAACCCTACTAAAATAAAAAAAATTCATTCATTCATTTAGTGTTCTGCCCAAGGGCAGTCTTTCACTCAACCCAATATGAGCAAATGTTGGGTAACTTTATATGCTGGACCCCGGAATCATTTCACCGGCATTATCATCTTCATCTCATTCAGACGCTAAATAACCTAAGATGTTGATAAAGCGTCGTAAAATAACCCTACTAAAATAAAAAAAATTCATTCATTCATTTAGTGTTCTGCCCAAGGGCAGTCTTTCACTCAACCCAATATGAGCAAATGTTGGGTAACTTTATATGCTGGACCCCGGAATCATTTCACCGGCATTATCATCTTCATCTCATTCAGACGCTAAATAACCTAAGATGTTGATAAAGCGTCGTAAAATAACCCTACTAAAATAAAAAAAATTCATTCATTCATTTAGTGTTCTGCCCAAGGGCAGTCTTTCACTCAACCCAATATGAGCAAATGTTGGGTAACTTTATATGCTGGACCCCTTAATCATTTCACCGGCATTATCATCATCTCATTTCACCGGCATTATCAACCTAACATGTTGATAAAGCGTCGTAAAATAACCCTACTAAAATAAAAAAAAGTAATTCATTCATTAATTCATTCAGTGTCTTGCCCAAGGGCAGTCTTTCATTGCAAACCCAGCTTTCTCAGATCTTTGCTATTTCCTGTCTTCCTCTTTGTCTCCTCATAATATGATCTATATATCATATCACTTATTTAAAAAATAATCACTTAAGTGATTTAAGACGGCTCTTATTCCGTCGGATCCCAGCCACTTAGTCACTCATAACGAGTGCACCTCTGCACATGTATGGACATTGTGCCACTGTCATACATCTATGACGCAGTGCATGAGGAGGGAACCCAAGAGGTGTAACTTAAACTGATAGGATTCGGTCCGACATCGGGATGGGGATCCGGTGTGGCTTAGTAGATACAGCGTCAGCACGTAGAGCTGAAAATCCGGGTTCAAATTCCGGTGCCGGAGATAATTTTTCTCCGTTCCACTACTCTTTCATCATATGATAACGGAGAATATCTGCACGGAAATATATGTACTTCGGTACATCATAATATATGATTACGTAAGCCACGTATAACTGCTAAGGAGATCAACTTGCTAACACACGTAACTGGTTGCATGATCGTTCACCTCTGCTGAAGCATGTGGACATGTCGGCTGGTAGGTCTTGACCCTACGTGGGCTGTTGCGCCACGTATATAGTTTACTTATTAACTGATATTAAAAGATTGAAATTTACATGGTGGAAATTTTTCTTACAATTCGTAAATCGCCTGATGTTGCGGCAACTTCTCCGACTTGTGTGTGAAGTAGGTAACATAATGCCAGCTACATTAGTAGCTACAATAATACATTATCTTCTTCCAGGTGTGTACTCGCTCAAGCTTCCATGAATCATCTACTTTTGTGTGTGTGTATTTTTTCTGTGCAGCAAAGAATGTGAATGTTACCACTTTAGTGAATGCATTAAGAGGACAATATCTCTGCTAGACTACAGCAAAACCTGATGCACATTTGTGCGCTTTTCTTCTATTATTAAATATCTTGTTGTAACTTTTCAGAATACGTTAGACTACTTTTCTAATGTTAGCACTTGCACCTTGTAATCCAATTTGTCGTATTTTCGTGGAAACTTCCTAATACACGTTTTTCTCAACTATAAGGCGAATATCAGATAATCCAGTGGCGAATCCTCGGTGCTCATCTCGCTATCGCCAATTATATCGACGCTAGACAATCTAGTGGTTGATACAACAGCATCTTTCAGTATTAACCTAGGCCTATTAAAATACGTCATGTATTACATCATTCTCTATGCAGCATTATTAATACCTGAAACTTTTGTAACGAAGAGTTTTCATTACATTTGTTACTCATAAAGTTGCCGTACGTTTTACCATAGATCATATGTAACAGATAGGTCATCGCTATGTTAAAATCGTTTGCACTTTGAAGAGAACAACCGCCAGGATCGCCACCCGTCCGCCGTAAACGAACACGAGATGGCAGTACAGTCGCTAATGCAATTCAAATGGGAATTATGACGTGACTCCTTATGAAACAACTAGATGGCAGCGTAGTAAACCTGACAAAAGTTGTTAGCGTCAAAGCCTATAAGGCCGACCTAGGGTTTTACGCTGATCTAGTTATCAGAAAGAAAAATTGTTATCCTATGTTCGTATCGTAGCTGTTAATATCTATTGCAGTAAATTTTGACTTGATTTTGAGGTTATACTGACACAATGCATTGACCATACTACATTCTGTTATGAAAGTTTGTACAGCAATGCCATCTTTCATAATCCAATGTCTATTTAGCTTAGGATTTTTTCACTTTAGATGTAAGTTCATAAATTAGTATAATAACACCCGGAAATCCTTATGTTACGAGGAATAAAATGTCACATTTTCACTTCACATGACACTGGTATTAGTTTATTGAACTTTGAAGTCACGCTGTCGTTTGTTTTCGCTTTTAAAAAATGGAATGACTCTTTAAAGTGCATTATTTGAAGACAGTAGACCTATAAATGTTCTAGGCTTAAGTGGTAATACGTCTGTTCTACCAGTAGAAGTTTATATTTCAAGCTGTCCCGATTTACAAATGTTGTAGTAGGCCTATGTATTACGTAAATATTACCAAGGATTCAGCGATCTTACAGATTATATTATGCCAACTTTGACGTAAGTACAATGTGATATGGATGTTAATGTTGAATGTGTCATGTCATTCAGAATTTAGTTGTTAAATTTAGACGGATGGAAATTATCATATCTTTCTTTTTATTTTGCAGGTGAGTGACGGAAACAGTTAAAATGGTAAATCAAGTCACGAAGCGAGGGTGCTTCTGCCGTAAGTATTGAAGAATGCTGTCGCCTAACAAATGTAGTCATTATCGACCCCGTGAAGATAACGACCTTCCAACCGGATGCAAGACAAAACGATCGTGCCGGCATCTTCTCTTTAAAGCAGTCGATGAAACACCACGAATTAGATGAAAATGAAGATTGTTCTTCTGTCGCGATAATTATGACCGGTGTGGGGATTTTAGATGACATCACATTATTTTGTTGCAGTATCACGTTTCGTTCACCTCTAATTGAGAGGCGGAGATCCGTGTTCACATCTAGAAAGTCCAGAAATAATTGCAATTAATTGCATCGCGTTCAGAATAGCTTGAATAATGAATACTTTCTGAAATTTACTCATGGACATAAGCTGTTTTGACATATTTTCCAAGTTATCCCATTTTTACGTGTTATTTATGGTGAAGTATTATCTTTTTTCTATATAGGCTATGTAAGTGGGGCTCGTAGGTTGATGAAATATTATCTTTTTTTTTATGTACATAAGTAGAGCTCGGAAATTGATGAAATATCTTTTTTCTGTATACATAAGTAAAGCTCGGAAGTTGATGAAATATTACCTTTTTTATATACATAAGTAGACCTCGGAAGTTGATGAAGTATTATCTTTTTTCTGTAGCTATACATAAGTAAAGCTTGGAAGTTGATGAAATATTATCTTTTTTATACACATAAGTAGGGCTCGGAAGTTGATGATCTTTTTTCTGTATACATAAGTAAAGCTCGGAAGTTGATGAAATATTACCTTTTTTATATACATAAGTAGAGCTCGGAAGTTGATGAAATATGTTTTTCTGTATACATAAGTCAAGCTCGGAAGTTGATGAAATATGATCTTTTTTATATACATAAGTAGAGCTCGGAAGTTGATGAAATATCTTTTTTCTGTATACATAAGTAAAGCTCGGAAGTTGATGAAATATTATCTCTTTTATATACATAAGTAGGGCTCGGAAATTGATTAAGTATTATCTTTTTTCTGTATACATAAGTAAAGCTCGGAAGTTGATGAAATATGATCTTTTTTATATACATAAGTAGGGCTCGGAAGTTGATTAAGTATTATCTTTTTTCTGTACACATAAGTAAAGCTCGGAAGTTAATGAAATATTATCTTTTTTATACACATAAGTAGGGCTCGGAAGTTGATGATCTTTTTTCTGTATACATAAGTAAAGCTCGGAAGTTGATGAAATATTATCTTTTTTATACACATAAGTAGGGCTCGGAAGTTGATGATCTTTTTTCTGTATACATAAGTAAAGCTCGGAAGTTGATGAAATATTACCTTTTTTATATACATAAGTAGAGCTCGGAAGTTGATGAAATATCTTTTTCTGTATACATAAGTAAAGCTCGGAAGTTGATGAAATATTACATTTTTTTATATACATAAGTAGAGCTCGGAAGTTGATGAAATATTACATTTTTTTATATACATAAGTAGAGCTCGGAAGTTGATGAAATATGTTTTTCTGTATACATAAGTAAAGCTCGGAAGTTGATGAAATATTACCTTTTTTATATACATAAGTAGAGCTCGGAAGTTGATGAAATATCTTTTTTCTGTATACATAAGTAAAGCTCGGAAGTTGATGAAATATTATCTCTTTTATATACATAAGTAGGGCTCGGAAATTGATTAAGTATTATCTTTTTTCTGTATACATAAGTAAAGCTCGGAAGTTGATGAAATATGATCTTTTTTTATATACATAAGTAGGGCTCGGAAGTTGATTAAGTATTATCTTTTTTCTGTACACATAAGTAAAGCTCGGAAGTTAATGAAATATTATCTTTTTTATACACATAAGTAGGGCTCGGAAGTTGATGATCTTTTTTCTGTATACATAAGTAAAGCTCGGAAGTTGATGAAATATTATCTTTTTTATACACATAAGTAGGGCTCGGAAGTTGATGATCTTTTTTCTGTATACATAAGTAAAGCTCGGAAGTTGATGAAATATTACCTTTTTTATATACATAAGTAGAGCTCGGAAGTTGATGAAATATCTTTTTCTGTATACATAAGTAAAGCTCGGAAGTTGATGAAATATTACATTTTTTTATATACATAAGTAGAGCTCGGAAGTTGATGAAATATCTTTTTCTGTATACATAAGTAAAGCTCGGAAGTTGATGAAATATTACCTTTTTTATATACATAAGTAGAGCTCGGAAGTTGATGAAATATCTTTTTTCTGTATACATAAGTAAAGCTCGGAAGTTGATGAAATATTATCTTTTTTATATACATAAGTAGGGCTCGGAATTTGATTAAGTATTATCTTTTTTCTGTATACATAAGTAAAGCTCGGAAGTTGATGATATATGATCTTTTTTAGATATATAAGTAGGGCTCGGAAGTTGATGACATTTTTTCTGTATACATAAGTATGACTTAGGACTCGGAAGTTGATGAAATATCTTTTTCTGTATACATAAGTAGGGCTTAGGACTCGGAAGTTGATGAAATATCTTTTTTTTTGTATACATAAGTTGATGAAATATATTTTTTCTGTATACATAAGTAGGGCTCGGAAGTTGATGAAATATTATCTTTTTCTATATACATGAGTAGGATTCGGAAGTTGATGAAATATTATCTTTTTCTATATACATAAGTAGGACTCGGAAGTTGATGAAATATTATCTTTTTCTATATACATAAGTAGGGCTCGGAAGTTGATGAAATATATTTTTCTATATACATAAGTAGGACTCGAAAGTTGATGAAATATTATCCTTTTTCCTGAGACTTCGGACACAATGCAGGATGCATTACAAATTCGTTTCATTTCATCACCAACTAATATAGCCTACTTTTATTTTGAGTTTTTTTTTCGGTTCTTTCATTGCTTATTGGTAATTTTTTTACTCGCGAAACTCCAAATTTTTACAGTTTTGTTCTTTGCGTCGAATCTCGAAACCTGTGATAGATACTTGTGTAGAAACATGAATTTAATTTTTTTTCCGAGTATTAAAAGATTCCGTCTGAAATTACAGATTTGATCAGCGTTTGAATAAAATGTTCTACTTTTTGTCGCATTTTTGCCCTCTTCTGCTTATGAACGGACTTTTTTTTACGATGTAGTTGTAGTCTATATTCGAGAATTTACTACAAATTGTTTATGCAATTCGATTGCGTCTTACAGAAATTTTCCTTGTGGTTGCATCGGCCTTGACTCTTGATCACGTGTGTTACGTGCTTCCTTTCATTCTACGCAACCTAAATACTGCAGCCGCAGTGCCCGCAGTCAGCATATTGTATAATACAAGTGAAGACGTAAAAATGCCGAAAGTAAAACGAACCAAAGTTTTTTGCAACAGTTAGGGACTGAGAATGTAGTTTTTCACAGATGGAAGTATACTATTATTTTGTTTGTATTTCACTATTAAAATCACGGTCCTTTTTTAATCATTAGCTTTCTGATAATTAAGACCAGTAACGTTTATGTTACACCAATTATTTTATTGAAGACTCTAATCCATTGTCTGGTAAACACACAGATAGAAATATGCCAATGAATAACAATTTATTTTTATTTATTTATTTATTTATTTATTTATTTTTTGTTCACGAGTTTCGTTATATGAAGTAATATACATAGCATTCAACAACATACAAAATAAAATTATTAAATTATTTCAGAATCTCTAAATATGTATATAAAAGTGTATCTGAAGTTAAAAAATATTCATTTAGGCCTACAGGAAACTACAAAAAATCCATAATAATTGTCTTTATATTAGTTAATTAACTCCATCACCAGACAATGACCGTTTTCATTTCTTAGCACATTAATTTTGCACTAATTAAGTGAACTGCAATATGCTGCCATCTAGTTCGATTCTTGCCGTGAGTGGAGTTATCTTCATTCTACAGGGCTTCGTATTTCACCCTTGTCTTGCTTTCAGACATTCAAATAAAGAAAATCTCATCCAGAGAATTGGCGTCTGGAAAGGTTCTCAAAATGCTGGCTGCGTTTCTACGTTGGATGGCTATTGCTATTCGTTGCCGTAGGTAATTGGTGCAGTGAGGGTCTCCAGTAACAGTCACCAAACTTCTGCCAATTTCGGAAACTAGGTCTTTTGCTTCTTTACACCAGGAGCCTAGTTTTAATGTCATATTTTCAGAAATGTTAGCTCATTTTATAGGTCATTTTTCTGTGATTTTTAGGTCATCAACTTCCGAGCCCTATACATAAGTTAGCAATTATGATAAATGTAAAACCCCTTTGTATATTCTGACTTAATCTTACGTGGAGGTCACATGAAATACAGAGTGATTTATATAGAACTGACACATTTCTTTCTTTAATTATTCCGTTGGAAATTCATTCAATGACCCAATTTTAGCACCAAATTAAGCAGAATGTTGCGGAGTTTCGATTCCTTGTCACTAGATGCGCAGATGTTTATGTTTTATTCCTATTGTTGGCAGCACTGACCCAATTTTAGCACCAAATTAAGCAGAATGTTCTGGAGTTTCGATTCCTTGTCACTAGATGCGCAAATGTTTATGTTTTATTCCTATTGTTGGCAGCACTAGATGCGCAGATGTTTATGTTTTATTCCTATTGTTGGCAGCTGTTTTCGACATTTTGTTTCAACGTGAAAATGCAGTACACATTAAATCAACGACTCTTCCTTGTGAAGCAATAGTGGATTACGAATTCAATTACAGCTACTCGGAGAATTTGGTGTTCGCAATCCTCCCAAAAGAAACACAATACTGGGACTGGTAAACAAATTGGAAACAACTGGATCTCTGGTGAGTGAAAAGGGCAAGCATCGTTCATTTAGGCTTCCCACGGTTGTTGTTGACGTAAGAGCACGACTGGAGCAGTCATCCAAAAAATCATTAAGACGTTTGTCTTGGAGTTTGTTGAGCAACTGGACGATGTAGAGCTGAGTCAAGGATATTTTCAGCAAGATGGCGCTACATGCCATACATCAAATGAATCCATGGAACTACAGTAATTGCAAGTTTTTTTGACGACCGAATAATTTCCAGGAACCTGTGGCCACCGAGATCTCCGGATTTGACAACGCCGGACTTCTTTCTATGGGGTTACTTAAAAGACAGGGTTTACGCCACACGTCCCCAGACATTGGACGATCTGAAGAGCACAACATCACACAGGAGATTCAAGCTATTGACAACAGAGTCCTCCAACGAGTGGCCAGTAACATGGAATGACGTGTTGAGTTGTGCCTTATGCAGGATGGAGGACATTTTCAACATTTGCTATAGAGGTAAATGATCTCCCAAAATTCCTTTACATTTTAGGTATAATAAGTTGTCGCTAGCACAATTCGTTTTGAAACAATTAATGAAAGAAATGTGTCAGTTCTATATAAATCACTCTGTATAACTCCAGTTTTACGCCTGTGATATGATTTCTGCGTCACATTACATCGTCACCACTATATATAAGGGCCTATATTATTAAACTCCGAAATAAAAATATGCAACCCGGCTATTGCGGTATATTTTAGTCGAACTAGATTCTGTAAAATTGTCTCTTTGACATTTGCTGTTATTTTTCTGTGTCCATAAGTAAAATCATTGGTCTGTACGTTGTTCCATTATGGGGCTAGTGTTTGACCTAGCTAATGCAGCACTTTTTTTTTCCTCGACGTCCATTTCCACCACACTCAACTTGTGTAAATGTGGCACGACAACCCTTTTTCATGGTTATTCCCCCTTTTACAGGATTTAAAAGGCCTAACTGTTGTTATGTTGAATACTGGAGTGCTTGTACTTACAAAGTTCAGAGAGCACACAATACTTGCTATCGTTGTTCACCAAGCCTTTGATATTTATTAGTCGCCATATATACGGCACTGCTTTCATATTTTACAGACAAGTACGAGTATTTATATCTATATTTTTTGTTTGCCCCTGCCTGTCTCTCTCTTTATCTCTATATGGATTTTATTCCGAGTATTTTATCTCGTTACTTTTCAATATTGAAAGTAAATACATTTCGTAACGCTCCAATGAAGTACAGAGCGGTCCATATAAACCTTTACAATTTTAATGAGATATAATGTCCCTCTGGAAGCTAATATAAACTTCCAATTGAGTTTAAAGGATCTCAGTGGCTGTGGGAGAATCTGTACTTGTACCCGTACCGTCCATTGTTGACTATTGTTCGCTATTAGTTGTTAGTTCGCAGTCCCTAGTTTTTGTAGTCATAACACGAATATTCAGTTCTTAATTCAGCAGCGTGTTTTCTATTGTGAAAACGTTTAGAAAGACTATTTCGTTTATATGACGTCATTCCATTTTCGACTAGTGAAGTGTAAAGAAATTTTGAATTCCAACCAATCACAGTCACACTATGCGATAATATTTGCAGCTAGATTTATCGCTATCAATTTATCGCATGGTCGTTCTTTTGTTTAGTCGTTGTCGCCAACTGTTTCCCCGTAAATTGATGATCACGAATACATTAAGATGCAACTACACGGTTAAACTTTTTTTCAGCTTTAAAGCAATGAATGCAAGATTCATATTTAATATTAATTAATATATTTACGCAGTGAAGACGACGTTCAAAACGGCGCACCATGTCGACACAAAATCTTCATGCATCTTAATTGAATGCATCTTTTAAACTTGATTCTTTCAATATTCTTCCCAGATTGCACGCATACGCGATTGGAATATTGAACTGTGTAGATGCAGCTTTAGTTCCGTTACACACTACGGCGAGAATGCGTTTGTCGAGCTATAAAAAATGCTTTCGTGTAGCATTGATTGTAACGGTCGAAATAAGGCACAGCTGACGTTGGTCCTGCTCCCACAGGTAACTTAACCTATAATTGTAGCCTATAAAATTTTGTATTTTGTGAATGAAATTAAACAATTAATAGGAAGTCAAATTTATGTAACATAATCGCATATCAAATCCAAAGACCTTCTATAGTAGTATATACAAGGTCTTTGATCAAACTGCCTTCCGTATGGCGTAATAAAATTCGTGTTTTAATTAGGCCTATCTATACAGAGATGGCTTCACTGTGTAGCAACATGTCTCACTGTGAATACATAAGCATTGGTATATAGCTGTCCCCACTGTTACTGTGAAATTAAATTATGATTTCAGCAGATAATGAAAATGTATTTATGTTATTATAATAATAAGAGAAAAGTGCAATACATGTAATTAACATTGTTAAACCTGTATTTCGCAATTGGCATTACTGAATAATAACATCGAATTTCTTTATTGCAGTAATCGATATTCATCTACAAGTATTTCAACTTCACAATGTCTGAATAGGTTAAGTATTCGTTAATTAATAATTATTAACATTTTGTGATCGAATTTTAGGGATATATTATTTACATTTTTATTTTATTCACGAAATAGTCCTAATAAATGTCACTCAAGGTCTGAGATTTCCCAGGTAAATCTCAGACCTCTCGTGACATTACTACAGATAAATTCCTTGATTCAAACACAACGGACCTTTCGAAGAGAATTCGGTGTATGCAATGTTCCAACCAAGCCAAAAATTTTATCAATGGCAACAAAGCTGGAGGTAACTGGTTCGCTCCTCAGAACCCCTGTAAAAACCTCAACTGCGACTTTGTCTGCCACAAGTGTCACTATAGATTCTTTAATGAAAAATTTCAGATCAAACCCGGATTCGAATCCGGACTTTCTTAAATATGACAAGAGTTATTTGGAACTTGGATTTACTTGGTGTGGCAACGAGAGTGAACCAAAACCTCGGTGTGTTGTTTCTTACGAAGTGCTTTCAAACGAGTGTATGAAACCCGCGAAATTGCAACAACACTTAGAGACGAAACATGCAAGTGTACAAAGTAAACCTGACGGATTTTAAAATAGACGGAGTGTAAAATGGGCAGGGCGTAGTTGCGCCACACGGTCAGATAAAATGCAGCATATAAAAAGGGGTCCCTGTTTTGTGGGCATAGTTGCGCCCCGTTCCCATCAGACAGAGAAAAAGGCATGGCATAGTTGCGCCCCGTTCCCTTCAGGTAGAGAAAAGGTCATGGCATAGTTGCGCCCCGATGAAATAGTAGAGAAAAAGACAGTACGGAAACTCGAGCCTCGTAATCAACCAACCTTATTGATTTCTTATTCGATTTATATACATTATCGATACCGTTAAAATGAACACTATGAAGTTGGCAGTATTTTATTAACTGTTTTTCTACTGTTTATGCAGTGATTATCAATAGCCTACCGTAAAAATGAACACCATGGAGTTGGCAGTACTTTATTAACTGACATATTCAAATGTCGTTGGAATATGGGGCCTTAGCAGACTTGACATTTTATTAGTGATTTTCACACCGTCTGTGGCGTATAGTGAGATTAATTTAAAATGAATGTTAAGTTTAGTGAAAAGGGTGAAGAGTTAATAATTGATAATGGTTCTAAGTTTCAATTTTCGAAACCCTGTACCGTAGGGTTAAGATATCGATGTAGAAACAAAAAAATGCAGTTCATTTATTGTGTGTGATCAATAAAAATGTGTTATTTTAAATAGCAAAATTGATCATACTCTAGGCCTACCTGATTTCAATGCAGCTATCACTGTAATATTTTTAAGTAATTTATTTATTTTATGACAATCACTTTCGTGTGTACTATGCTCATCGGGGCGCAACTATGCCATATCCATCCCGCTACCTGATTTCTTCGGGGCGCAACTATGCCATGTCCCATCTGCAACCTGTTTTCTTCGGGGCGCAACTATGCCATGTCCCATCTGCTACCTGATTTCTTCGGGGCGCAACTATGCCATGCCTAGGCCTCCCAATTGACCGCGGGGCGCAACTTTGCCATACCGGTGTAAAATTTCTTACATCGGCATCTGGAAAAACAAGTAAAAAAATGCAGAAACATGCCAGATTTTCAACAAGTTAAGATGCAATTTGGCACGTTCTATAATTGGTGTACGACGTATAGTACGTGCCCATTTCAATGTGAAAAGGTTCGGTCCTCTGTTTTCAAATCGGGTGGTCCCTGGCTGGGTTACAGGCGCGGCACCAGATGTGCAGGGAAACGCCACGTTCATAGTGCTTTGAATCCCTCTTTTGTTGCTAAGAGTAGAGTGGGTAGACGGGTAGAGTAAGACATTTCATAAAATATTAGTCCTGGGAGAAAAAAGTGAAAGCCGATTGCCATGTGTCATTTCCAAACTCTGAGATTTTTAGCTATAGTGTGATACGCAATTCGTTTGAAGCTTCTTCTTCTTCTTCTTCTTCTGTCTTTTTTGAAGGACCACAAGGGTGTAACTCGAGGATCACAGATGGTCCGCGGACCATAGTTTGAGAAACGCTGTATAGCCTATTAACTTCACTTCACTTCACTTCACTTCTGTTTATTTATCGACGCACTCTCAGTTCTGCCAACTGATATTATCGTCCGTTCAAAGTGTGAAAGTTCATTTCCAGTTATTAGTCACTTACGTCTAAATAATATCTTGTTATTATAATTTCATTTTAGACCTGACTGTCATTTCAGTGTCTTAGCTATATTAAATACTGTCAAAGTTGCTTGCTTAGACAAATCAAGATTTCAGGTATAACTCCCTGTAAAGTTGATTTGAATAATTTCGAGGGAAAAATTGTTCCGAGGCCGGGCATCGAACCCGGGACCTTTGGTTTCACGTACCAACGCTCTACCAACTCGAAATTATTCAAATCAACTTTACAGGGGGTTATACCTGAAATCTTGATTTGCATAATACACGTCACTGTTAGTTAACAGAAAAACCACAATTTAAGTCACACGGAGTTAGTGTGCACTCGAAGTTGGTTGCTTCACGGTGTCAGCCCGCTTTGAGGTCTGTGGATATAGAGGGAAAAATTGGATCGGTGTCGGGTAGAGTTCCGGGTAGCTCAGTTGGTAGAGCGTTGGTGCGTGAAACCAAAGGTCCCGGGTTCGATGCCCGGCCCCGGAACAATTTTTTCCTCGAAATTATTTGCTTGCTTAGAATTCGAACCAACGCAACGACAAAATTCGAACCAACGCAACGACAGATTTCGAACCAACGACCCTACCTTCGACGTCATGTCAAATCTGTTTCTGTAATCGTAATCAATAAGAAATAGCTGTGCAACTGGCATTGTGTTCTAAGCCGTATTAAGATTGTGCATTATAATGTCTTACAGCAGTGCTTGCACGTTAAAAGATTCCCTGCCAAACTTTATAAAGTGATTGTCTTTTTTCTTTTTTTCTTTTCCGTTTGTTGTCGAATATTGATAGAAATGTTGGAAGAAGTTACAAGCTGTATCTCTGCAGAGGGATGCAAGATGATGGCTAAGTTTTGTAGCGTATTTGAATTTCACGTCTGGAATAGGAATTGATTCAATACGGAAAATGTAACTTGTTACTTGAAATAATGCTTATGCCTTTAAACTAGTCCCCCCTTGTTCCCATTCGACATTTTCATACATATTTAAATTAATCTACAATAGACAAAAATGTAACATGCTGGTACGTGGAATTCGTTGGTAAAATATACAGACTACACATAGTGTATACCTTGTACTGAACAAAATGTAAAATATTAAGTATCCCGTTACTCTATTCCGCAAATTGTACGCATTAAAATTTCATTCCTGCTTTCTGAGAATGACCGTGTGACTTCGATAATGGATAACCAAATGACAAATATGTTACACCTTGCAAGCCAGCCATAATTTAGTTCACACTTCCTCACAAAAGAGTAGGATTCAACTGTCTATATTTGAAGATTGTAAGGGAAGGAAGATGACAAAGTAGTATTGGATGTATAGATTGCAGAGAAACCCCAACGCGGCAATCTTGCTCTCCGCCAACCCGCTCACAAATTCAGATTACGCATAGAACTACAGGGACATCATTTTATTTTTACTAACATTTCTAATATTAACCTGCCATTAGGAAAGTTCAGGATAACACAGAGGATTTGGAATTGAACGGGTTACATCAGCTTCTTGTCTATGCGGATGACGTGAATATGTTAGGAGAAAATCCACAAACGATTAGGGAAAACACGGAAATTCTACTTGAAGCAAGTAAAGCGATAGGGTTCGAAGTAAATCCCGAAAAGACTAAGTATATGATTATGTCTCGTGACCGGAATATTGTACGAAATGGAAATATAAAAATTGGAGATTTATCCTTCGAAGAGGTGGAAAAATTCAAATATCTTGGAGCAACAGTAACAAACATAAATGATACTCAGGAGGAAATTAAACACAGAATAAATATGGGAAATGCCTGTTGTTATTCGGTTGAGAAGCTTTTATCATCTAGTCTGCTGTCAAAAAATCTGAAAGTTAGAATTTATAAAACAGCTATATTACCGGTTGTTCTATATGGTTGTGAAGCTTGGACTCTCACTTTGAGAGAGGAACAGAGATTAAAGGTGTTTGAGAATAAGGTGCTTAGGAAAATATTTGGGGCTAAGAGGGATGAAGTTATAGGAGAATGGAGAAAGTTACACAACGCAGAGCTGCACGCATTGTATTCTTCACCTGACATAATTAGGAACATTAAATCCAGACGTTTGAGATGGGCAGGGCGTGTAGCACGTATGGGCGAATCAGGAAATGCATATAGAGTGTTAGTTGGGAGACCGGAGGGAAAAAGACCTTTAGGAAGGCCGAGACGTAGATGGGAAGATAATATTAAAATGGATTTGAGGGAGGTGGGATATGATGGTAGAGACTGGATTAATCGTGCTCAGGATAGGGATCAATAGCGGGCTTATGTGAGGGCGGCAATGAACCAATAAGTAAGTAAACAAGTAAGTAAGTAACCTGCCTATGTTTTTGGATTAACAGTTGAGAACCGGAAACACTGTGTGCTACCCCCTTCCACGAATGAAGTTCGATGATATTGGCGTAAAATACAAATAAATCACTTTACTAGGTATAGGAGGGAAGAAAAGTAGTTCGTCCATTTACGTAAACTAGGAAATATTGTGATTTTCTGTTTGATAATATTCATTACAGGTTTTCTTTAATCAAAATACAGTACGGTATTAACAATAAGTGTTTTTACTCACGAATTGAGCTATCCTTTCGAACGTATTCATTATGCAGTCGATATTATACTGTTTACAGCACATTTGCGTACAATATAGAGATTGAAGGTAAATTGAAAATTAATCATAATGTGCACATTTAAACACATTTTTGAAAATAGTGGCCGTTCATTTCGATACAGGCTTCAGTTCTTTTGTGCATATTATCACAATATAGACTATTGTACCTAATTCCAATTACCAGTTTCGGCCTTCGTACTAGTAACTCATGTAGAAATAATTCTGTACCTAGTCTATAAAGGAGTATACCTTACATACTGTAAATTCAATCTTCACTTCTGCCCGATCCGAAAAGATAAAATTAATCAGACATGCTATCTACTGTCCGTCTAAGTGGTTATGTGGCAGTCGTAGAAAGGGGGGAAATCACGTGAGAGTTAATTACTTAACGAGGCCCTTTTATTTAAGTTATTTTAAACAGTTTTATAATATTACGTAGACGTCCAGACGTTTTCAGAAAAGAGCTAAGACAGCCCAGCCAATAGCCTTTACAGAGGGGCGAGCAGAAGCAGGTGGGGGAAACCGGGATGCGACGTAGACAAACGGACGACAGTACCTGTGCGAAAATATTATATAGAAAGCTCTTTCGTCACTAGAAAGCGCGAACATGTTTCTGGAACCTACTATACTCACTAACTCAGTACTGCTTACTGTGGCCGCATACGCGGCCTTGGTTCTGTGTGGAGTACGATTGGAAGTTTACTAGTAGAGGGGGTGGGAGTGAAGTACATTAAAAAACTCAAGTACAATAAAAATTGAAGTAAAAATAAAATGATGTCCCTGTGTATTGCTGTTTCTTTTGTCTATATATTTCATTGCTCTCATCTGGGCTTGAACGCGCGATATTTTGGTGCACAGCAGGTACGAAAACCAATAAAACTGTGAGGACAGTGCGTATCAATTATGAAAAATCGTCAGTACTGCCACATTAAATAAATAAGCGCACGATACGGTCTACATCTCGGCGATCTTCATGCTCGAGTGTTTCGAAGTAAAACGGAGGGATTTCGGATCTATCCCAGAACGTAGGCGGTCAGTTTTACCGTGTGTTTATGTATGTGTCTCGTCAGGGCTCTGTACCGAGCTTGACACCTGTCTTTCCCTATACGTGGGCTGCTGAATGTTTTATAACCCTCCCCAACGGTTTTAGAGTCGTTTGAATCTTTGATTTGCTCCTCTTGCGGTGCCTCTTCTGACCCCGGTGCTATCTATCCACTCCAATCTGCCCTTGTATGTCCACTCACAAACATGGCTTCCGTCCTCACACTATTTTCTGTCTACTGTGTGCTCGCTCCACTCTCTGTCTGACTGTAGATCAACATTTCTCTTGAGTCAGAAAGTTTTTATGTGCAACTTGTACACGTTTATTCCCTTTGATATCTGATGCTGGAGTTTTAAATGTGTAAGTAGAGGACGGACTAACGAAAAGTCACTATACCTAAAGTATATCCATTATTATTGTTAGAGAAAATTTTACAAATATGGAATACCATTTTGTTTTTTCGTTTTTAATACTGAACGTATAGTACTGCCCTTTTTATTGCTGAATGTACACCGGGCTTAGAAGTTCGTAAGATGTTATAAAATGTTTGAAAATAGTAATATGCGTTACAAGAGCGGTATGTTGAAGTTTTCATGTTCGAGGAAAAGTTTGAAAAAGCGAAACGTAGTTGAGAATTAAAAGAAAACATTACCACTCGTGTATCGTACATTATTTTGTGCGAAGATCGTTTATTACATACCTGAAAGAGGAATTTCTAATTAGTTGCAATGAAATCTCCATCTTGGTTTCTGTTCAATGACGGCAAATTTGCAAAACAAAAATATCTATCTTCAACATTGTTGCTTTAAAATGTTTTCTATTTTTACTATACTCCAGCAGGCCGTGATATACGTCTGTCTTCCCCCCCCCCCCAGTCTATAAATGCGAACTTAAAACAAACGGTAAGGTTATGTAATGATTTAGAGTTTACTTAATTTTTGCAAATGTTTAAAAACAATAATTAACAGTGCAATTTAGGTGAAATTGCAGTGGTAAGTTTCCAATGTATAATTGTTACTATATTGAACGTCTCTAAAAATAATATGTTAAAAGCCTAAAGCATTAAAATCAATATGTCACTTAAGCGGTAAGAAGAGGGAAATTGTTATGTGTGTTAGGTTGGGAATACTGAATGTGGAATTTTTAGATTTACCGCGGATTGGTTATTTATGGTACTTGTGAGGGAAGTGCATCTTTATTGCGCGAGTGGAAAGATTTAAGCACGAGGCGTCAGCAATAAAGATCACGCTCACAAGTATCATACGTAATTTTATCCATGACCATAACGAAAAATTCTGTTTTATAAAAGAAAATATGTTGAAAATAAGTCCTCATATAATCACACATCATGGCATGGATTTTAGAATCGATACGTGTACTAGGTAGGTTATGATGTAGGAGGCCATGATTAGTGAAGAATGGTATCTAAGGCGTTGGATAAATAACAAATCATAATTAATTACAGTATATAATTTTAATATATATATTTTTTTCATTTTAAACGTGTATTTTCGTCTTTTTGAAGTTTCAGGGATTATTTAGAAGTGTTCACAGGACTAATGTGATTAAAATAATTTCATATTTTTCTTCTGTAAACTTAAGAGGAATATTAAAACGAAATTAATAATCATGTCTGTTTAGCTCAGTTGACTAAGGCGTGTTGTTATAAAATCCTATAAACCTATAAACGCAACTTCGCAGTTTCAAGTCTCCTCGCATCCCAAAAGGTTAATTATTACAAAATTAAAAAAAAATACAGAGGTTATTAGATATGGATGCAATGCATAAATTATGACGTAGTAGATAGAGAAAAGAGAAGGAGATTGAGTGTATGTATATTTAAGAAATGGTAATAAAGAAGTAGAGGTAGTGACATCTAGTAAATCATTTTAAATTTTATTGTGAGCTATTCTGTGTCGCAGGGCAAACTCAAAATATTGGGTCAGACCAATAAATTAAATATTAACTTCTTGAGTAATAGTTAAATGGAAAAGTATACGTGTGTGCCCGGGTACTAGGAAAATACTAATGAACTGTGAGATAAAGTTCAAACTGTGAGGTAAAGTCTTTATCTCACTAGTGGAATAAAGTAATGTTTAATAAAAGCCTACTCTACAAACGCAAAAGTAATTAGTAAAGGCATGTTTTTCGTTATGGTCATGGATAAAAAAATATTTCCTCAAAATCTCACATATTTCTTTCAAAAAAATGGAAGTACAAACATGGAATACTTAAGCTACAAGTTTAACAGAACAAGCATTCAGCATCTTCATTAGAAAGTGTTTTCCCCAACCGTAATACTGAATCTGATGAATCGACTCTCACGTCTTTTCTCGATTCTAACTTATTTTTATGGTTTCTTACATTGCCTTTTCATTCCACTGTTTTCTAAGTTTGTTGGAAGGTGAGGTTTCCCCTCCTCCTACAGGTGCCAACACTAGTAAGGAAACAGGAAACCAGGGTATAAAGATGGAATACTAATAATACTAGTATGCCATATTTTTTGTGATACACTGATGTTGTAAGTCATAACCTCAAAACATATTATAATAATTAAAAACAAAATCAATTAAACATACATTACTATAAACTCGAAAATTCAATAATGATAAACGTTTCAACAGTTCAGCTTTTAACTGCAAACTCATTCCCGCGAAAGAGAGCATCAGTGCGTAGTAATTTGGAAGGCTTCCGCTAGAATACAACACGTCTCAATTCGTATATACACTGTTTTCTTCATATTTGTAACATTTCCTCTACTACTACTACTTACGGCTTTTAAGGAACCCGGAGGTTCATTGCCGCCCTCACATAAGCCCGCCCCATTCCGAGGCTTATTGTTTAGTTTCGTAACAAGATGTTTTTTACGGTGATGGGTTGTTAGCCCTTCGCCCAACTCCCAAGCTGGACGACCACCCCATATCAGCTGTCCACAACTGCTTATTCGATATATATTCGCAGCTACCCTCCATATCTGGAGGCCGTCTACTACTGCTACTACTACTACTACTACTATTATTATTATTATTATTATTATTATTATTATTATTATTGCTACATACATACATACATACATACATACATACATACATACATACATACATAGTGACGTCGATCTACAGATCTGTTACGACAAGGTCCCGATGAGTGAAGTAAGGAACCAGCTAGCGGTCATATCCAAAGGAAAATGGGAAAGTGAATGGTCAACTACTTCCAAAGGTACTCTAACCAAGGCGTTCTTCCCTAGTGTCCAAGATAGACTGAAATTGAAGATAGAAGTAACTCCTAACTTGACGACTCTGTTGAATTGAAGATAGAAGTAACTCCTAACTTGACGACTCTGTTGACCGGACATGGAAGACTCAACGCATATTTTCATCGATTTAAAATCAAGAATAGTGCGACATGTGTCTGTGGGGATGGGGATCAGACAGTGGATCATATCATTTATGACTGTACGAAATTAGGAAAGGAAAGAAGAACACTAATCCAGTCTATACATAAATGTGGTGGAAAGTGGCCTGTGGACAAGACAAAATTAGTGAAAAGTTATGTAAAATATTTTATAAAGTTTGCAAATAGTATAGACTTTGAACAACTACAGTAGGCTGGCTAGTATATAAGGATAAGTTATTTGGGAAGATAGGTTAAAAGTCAGAATTAAGTGATAAGGGTCAAAATAGGTTACTTACATTCTGTAAATAAGCTACAATATTAGAGGGTATAATTTATCTGAAAATAGGCTGATCAAGAGATAGTAAATATGTAAATACTGTAAATATTTTAATGCTAGAATATGTAAATAGATTCTTGTACTTCATAGGTTAGGAATAGGAAAATAAGTTAGATTAAGAAGGACCAATATTATCTTGGCAGTTACACATAGTAGATGAACTACACTAGTCCATATTTAATCTAGAATGGCAACATAATAATATATAATGTAAATGGATTATGTACTTGAAGGTAAACCTAGGCATGTAGTATTACTTTCCATTTGTAATGGAACATGCTGCTCAAAAAAGGAATACATACATACATACATACATACATACATACATACATACATAAGTGTTCTGCCCATGGGCAGGTCTTTCGCTGCAAACCCAACATTCTCAAATCTTTTCTACTTTCTGCCTTCCTCTTAGTCTCCGCATATGATCCACATATCTTAATGTCATCTATCATTTGATATCTTCTTCTGCCCCGAATTCTTCTCCCGTTCAAAGGACACGAAAATCCAAATTATTAATTCATAGTTAATAATTTATTAATTAATTCTAAAGGACTCATTTCAAATTGCGCAATTTCGTCTCTGTTTCAAGTAATATGATTTCACCTTCACTTTAATTTTCTTTTGAAATTTATTGTATGTATTTTCATTGTAAACTTTTATATATGTATTTGTTTTCTGGATTCTTGTGGTCACCCTTATTGAAGAGCAGATGGTTTTATTTTATAAATCCGATATAGGCTATAAGATACGGATCTGGAACTTGGCAATTAAATCAGAATAATACTGCAGATTCAAAATTTGCATAAGTTCGTTATTAGAAGATTGTTTATCGTTTGTCATTTGCCCTTTGTAGTGTTCTACTTGAAAATACGCCTTGAATTTTGCGGATATGAAGAAAGTTTATACTATTAATTGTGGGCTAAAGATGAAATGTCAAGTGGGAAAAAAACGAACCCTTCCAACATATTCTTCTGCCCGAATTTACTAGAGGAGCAAGGACAGCAGAGGCGGCTCGATACATTTGTACCGTGTAATTTTTAAGTCGTTTTCTTTCTTTTTATGTCAGTTTTTATTGATTTTAAGATCATAAAATCATCTTTTTATGCTTAATTTTTAGGTCATTAAAATCCGGGCCGTAATTATTATTATTATTATTATTATTATTATTATTATTATACATTACTAGTGGCTTGTGCAGCAAATATTGCAAACTAAGTTCATTAGACGTTAAAAAAAAAACTTTCTCTTGAACCTATCCGCCTTCAGTTTTAAAGTTTCAACGCGAAAACGCAAGTAACAATGTCAGCGCGATCAGTGGGTTTTTCATGTGGAAGTAAAGCAAGAGCTATTTCAGGTCATTGTGGATTGTAGGTGAAAGTTAAAAAAAAAAAATCAGGTTTGCTATGGTTTCGAACAATAGACATCGCATCTTGGTATAGCTGCTGCATGTAGAGCTTGAAATGTAGAGGGTAAAATCATTTTATCCTGCTAAGAGATCTTGCTGAAATGATCGAGAGACTACAACATTTTGTAGGCCTCTTATTTTATCATAAGTAATACCGTCTTTCCTTACGAACTGTAAATTTTGCGCTCTCTCGAACCAATACTCAAGAGAATGACGTATATAAGTATTTACACTACATCGCCATTAAGTATATGAAAAAGACTTAACCCCACTTGATTAATAACTATAAAAATATTTGATTTTTAATAATATTACTATTATCTCACGCAAGTTTTGTAGTTATATATAATAACATCATGGCATTAACTATAATACTATTTCATTTCTAATGGTAATAATGTCATCAAACCACCTCAAGTTTTGTAGATTTTAATATCCAGCTCAGACCTGTAAATTATTTTTAGTAAGTCATGAAGTTTTTAATAACCAATTGAATTTGAACTCTAAATATGTCAGCAATCTTGTAGGTATAGCCTATTGTTTATTGTAGTGTGTGTTTTGTTTTATTCTAAAATGTAATTATTTCTCAAAACTGACGAAAGATGGATTTTGGAAAATAGGAAAATTATGTAGGAAAACTAACGCTTCACTAAAAGTTACTATTTTTCTGAAAATCCTTGGATGCCAAGCTTCGATATGACGGGTCATTAATTAAAATCCATTCAGCCGTTTTCCCGTAATTTCCATTACCAGTTCAAATTATATATATAGAAATTTCTTTGCTCTATGTTGGTAAATTTTACAATATCTGTATTTCATAGATCAAAATGGTAGAGAAACAAGTTTGGTTATTTTAATAACTGAAATATACAATCAATTTTTCTTTTATAATTCCATTTGCTTCGCATGGGGTATAGAACATCTGTGAAACGTTCCCATTTCGTGCTATGTTTTCCTATTGTCTTCGTCTCTGTCCAGATCTTTTCCTTCTTCTCCACTTGTTTTCCTTCCCCGGTCGACTCTTTTCTGACTCATTGAGGGTTCCATTCTAGGGCTTCTTTTTATGCGTCCTTCTGGTTTCCTTAATGCACGTCATTTCAGATCCATTTTTTTTAATTTCTATATCAATTGGATCTTGTTTCGTTATACTTCCTAGGGCTTCATCTGCATATTACTTCTGGCTATATTCGTAATGCGCTTACACATCGATTTATAAATGTCTGTATTACTTGTATTTTGTTTGGGGACTTTCCATGTTTCACAGAAAAAATCAACAAACTTATTTTATCTTGTTTATTTGTCATCAAGTTTTATTTTTGTTATGAAAAATGTAAGGAAAGGGAGTTCACGTAACAATAGCCAACACCTGATTCATTATCCACGATACTCAACACGTACATACTTACACACGCCTTCTCGTCAAAAAGAAATATCTACAACAGAGTAGATTTCCGTCATCTGATGCTAATCTCTCTCATGTTTACACATACTGTACGCAGTGGATGACAACTGAATAATACAATTGCTGAAATGAGAAAGAAAATATTTCAGATCACAGCTAAGTAGGTTAGTTGTCAACGTAAGTCACTGTTGCTTCTTATATATCTTTATTGGGGAAAAAAAAATATATATATGGAAACTATCAATCTTCATAATTTGAATAGCGTAGACGGTTCTTTTTATGGAAAGTTATTGGAGAAAGTTTTGTTACAAGAAAATTCTTCGAAGCACATACATCTGTTGCCGTCGGAGATTACATATGAACTTAATTCGTGTGTTGAAGAGTTTCTTCTGAACTGCAATTTGTAAAAATTTTGTGGCGATGTATAGACGGTACCTCTGAGACTGGTACAGTATCAGGTATTTAAAACAAATTCTTATGTACATGTAAACATAATTAATGTAAACATATACAGGGTGATTCACGAGGATTTACCAGCACATATGGAGCTTATTTCCGACGACATTCTGAGCAAAAAATGTCGTATAAACATTTGTCCTAATCTCAATATCTTCAAAGTTACACTAGTTTGAAGTTGTTTGTAAAATACCATTATTCTTTAGTTTTAAGGGTAATAGTTATTTATGGCACTTGTGAGGTAAGTGCATCTTTATTGCGCGAGTGGAAAGATTTAAGCACGAGGCGTAATTTTATCTATGACCATAACGAAAAATTATGTTTTATAAAAGAAAATATGTTGAAAATAAGTCCTCATATAATCACATATCATGGCATGGATTTTAGAATCGATACGTGTACTAGATAGGTTATGATGTAGGAGGCCATGATTAGTGAAGAATGGTATCTAAGGCTTTGGATAAATAACAAATTATAATTAATTATATAATTTTAATATACATTTTTTCAATTTTAAACGTGTATTTTCGTCTGTTTGAAGTTTCAGGGATTATTTAGAAGTGTTCACAGGACTAATGTGATTAAAATGATTTCACATTTTACTTCTGTAAACTTAAGAGGAATATTAAAATGTAATTAATCATCATGTCTGTTTAGCTCAGTTAGTGTGTTGTTATAAAATCTTATAAACTATAAACGAAGCTTCGTAGGTTCAAGTCTCCTCACATCCCAAAAGGTAAATTATTACAAATTAAAAAAAAATACATATTAGATATGAATGCAATGCACGAATTACGACGTAGTAGATAGAGGAAAGAGAAGGAGATTGATTGTATATTTAAGAAATGGTAATAAAGAAGTAGAGGTAGTGACATCTAGTAATTAATATATTAACTTCTTGAGTAATAGTTGAATGGAAAAGTATACGTGTGTGCACGGGTACTAGGAACATACTAATGAACTGTGAGATAAAGTTCAAACTGTGAGGTAAAGTCTTTATCTCACTAGTGGAATAAAGTAATGTTGAATAAAAGCCTACTTTACAAACGCAAAAGTATTTAGTAAAGGCATGTTTTTCGTTATGGTCATGGATAAAAGAATATTACAGATAAAGAATGAACTATTTATAAGTATAAAAAAAGATAAAGGTATCCCCGTCACATGCTATGAAGGCACTTGGGGGGGGGGGGCATGGAGGTAGAGTCCCATGCGTTCCATGACCTCCGCACTAGAGTGAGGTGGTGAGGTCGGCACCAAGCTCCGATCGCCTTTTACTCCCGGGAAAGACCCGGTACTCAATTTTATAGGCGGCTGAGTTAACCTCGGGGCCGTTCTGAAAGTTTGGCAACTAGAAAAATCCCGTCACCACTCGGGAAAGCATCATTTATTTAATTAGCTAGTATTCTGAAGCTAAAAATGTGTTGTGAATTCCATATTTGCTTCGAACAGAATTTTTTTTTTTTTTTTTTTTTTTTTTTTTTTTTTTTTCGATTTTTAACTGTAAAATTACATTTGAAGAGTCCACTGCAAGAATGATGAATGTCATTTGGAATACATTTTGCAGGAGAAGCAATTGAAAGTTTGAAATGCTTAGTGCTCAAAGCTTAACTGAGATTTTCCGATCGTTACTGGACAATGACTATCAGTGTTAATGCCATATAACTCTCTATGTACATTCTATGTGTCTTAATCTATGCATTGACAGTCTTGGTTCATTTTCGACAAGAAAGTGACATCCATCATTCTTGCAGTGGACTCTTCATTTTTCTTACGCATTTGTTACAACAATTGTTACAAATCAAGCCACTCTTGTAAATTCTTTAAGACTGTACATTAGGATGCATAATTAAACTGTAAAGAATAAAGTTCTTAAAGTCGTATGATTTCTAACAATTTTTGTGATAAGTGCGTAAGAATGATGTCATTTTTAGTTAAAATTTGAAAAACAAAATCTGTACAAAGCAATTAACAACACATTTTTAACTTCTGAATACTTTAGCTTCAGATATTTCTGAAGAGTTCATTCTCTATTTGTAATATTCTTTTACTCTTAAAACTAAAGAAGAAGGTATTTTAGTAACAACTTCAAATTAGTGTAACTCTGAAAATATTGAGATTAGGACAAATGTCTATACGACATTTTTTGCTCAGAATGTCTTCGAAAATAAGGTCCGTAAAGGACGGTAAATCCTCGTGAATCACCCTGTATAGAAAGCAAGACGGTAGAGTTTCCATATTTCTTGACATCGGCACTAGAATTTAATGATTTGATAAGATCAAATTCGATTACGTTCTCCTCTTGGAAGTCTCCTATACTTAGTATTATAACATTATATTGCAATGTTTGGAATATATCGGAAAACTTTTTTTATTATTCATTTTGATTTCGTCGTATTTCATAATTACAAGTACCAATATATTTGTGTAATTGTATAATATTCCACTTGAATATTCTGGTTTGTAGTATGAACTAAAATATGGTCTCATTGCTTTGAAATTTGAAACCTCTGATGTGAAGCTTTGTAGCAAATAAAACTCGGATTGCTTTTATTAATTTTATATGTGTGATTGTTTTTGCTCATTAGTGTCATTTCGAGGGATATGCACCTGAATAGGATAATCGAAATACAATAACAGTGACTGTTTTCTACTGTAATATGTAAAATTAGTAAAATTATCATTTTCAGCGGAAAATGTTCTTGAATCTTGTCCTCTCCTGAAGTCGAGTGGTTACAATAGATGCGAGGTATGAGGTGAAGACACTCAGGGCCAATAAAACTCGTTGGCATAGCTTCCTTCACAAGAAAAATTTCATAGACTTACGGAAAGTAAAATAACAAGTTGCCTAATTGGGAGGGCTCTAGGAAAGAAATACTGGTCATTTGTCGCCTGTGTTGAAATTTAGATTAACTGTCATCATTTCCAACTTTTTAAGTCGGTGAAACGGAATAGTAATATGCGTTACAAGAGCGGTATATTAAAGTTTTCATTTTCGAGGAAAAGTTTGAAAAAGCGAAACGTAGTTGCAGTAACTTTACTGGAATTGTAGAGTTTACTTAATTTTTGAAAATATTTAAAAAAAATAATTAACGCTGCAATTTAGGTGAAATTGCAGTGGTAAGTTTCCAATTTATAATTATTACTATATTGAACGTCTCTAAAAATAAAGCAGTAAAATCAATATGTCATTTAAGCGGTAAGGAGAGTGAAATTGTTATGTGTGTTACGTTGGGAATACTGAATGTGAAATTTTAGACATTCCGCGGATTGGTTTTGTGCGGAAACCAAGGAAATACGCACGATCTCGCACAAAATATTTTTTTCTACGATAGTGTGTAAAGTTGTATTTTACCCACTGTTAGCATTGCGTAAAGTGAGCCTTTAAAACATTAGTGCGTAAAAAAGTAAGTATTCACTTAACACACTGCTATTTATTTTACGCACTGCCAAAGAAAATGCAATATTGAATGTACAAACTTCATTCTGTAAGAAATTAATAGGACTACATACCTCAGTCTTTCATTCCTTAAATATTACACGTAACAAAAATTTGTAACAAATTTAACATTTATATCTATATTTTAGCCCTTATTATTCTGAAGTTACATGTAGCACTCATTGCAACAAGAAATAACATTCATCTGTTTCTAATAGCTTTGTTGATTATATGGCCGGTTTGGACGGCCATTAAATCGTGATTATTAATAAAACAGGCTGTCATTCCATGGATACTTACTTCTTAGTGGTTGTGAGTTTAGACGGCCTTGACATCGTGATATTATAACCTCTTCAACTTGAAATATCTATTTAATATAGATTTGTGCAATAGTAGAAAAAATTATATAGGGGCAACATTTTATTTTTACTAACATTTTTAATATTAACTTGCCTATACCTCTGGATCAACGCCGTTTGTTACCCCCCTTCCACGACTGGAGTTCGACGTAATATACAAACAAATCACTTTACTAGGTATAGGAGGGAAGAAAAGTAGTTCATCCATTAACGTAAACTAGGAAATATTGCTCTTTTGAGTTTGATCATTTTCATTAGGTTTTTGTTTAATCAAAATACAGTACGGTATTAACAGTGAGTGTCTTTACTCACGAACTGAGCTGTCTATGTGGACGTATTCATTATGCAGTGTGTATTATACTGTTTACAGAACATTAGCGTACAATATAGAGAATGAAGTTAAATTGAAATATAATCATAATATGGATATTTAAACACATTTTTGAAAATGGTGGCTGTTAATTTCGATACAGGCTTCAGTTCTAATGTGTATATTATCGCACTATAGACTATTGTACTTAATTCTAATTACCAATTTCGTCCTTCGTACTAGTAACTCATGTTGAAATAATTCTGTACCTACTCTATAAAAGAGTACCTTACGTACTGTAAATTCAATCTTCACTTCTGTCCGATCCGAAAAGATAAAATTGCTCAGACATACTATCTACTGTCCGTCCAAGTGGTTATGTCGTAGGGCCGTAGAAATCGAGGAAATCACGTGACAGTTAATTACTTAACAAGGCCCTTTTATTTAAGTTATTTTAAACAGATATATAATATTACGTAGACGTCCAATTCCTAACAGAAATTAATGTTCTCAGAAAAGAGCTAAGACAGCCTAGCCATTAGCTTGCGAATAAAAGCTGGTGGGGGAAACCGGGATACGACGTAGGCAAATGGACGACAGTACCTGTGCGAAAATGATTCAATATTGAAAGCTCTTTCGTCACTGGAAAACGCGAACATATTTTTGGAACGTACTGTTACTGTGACCGTAAGGCTACTATGACTGTATATGCGGCTTTGGTTCTGTGTGGAGGACGGTTGAACTTCATTAGTAGAAGGGGTGGGAATGAAGTACATTCAGAAACTCAGATGCAATAAAAATTGAAATAAAAATAAAAAGATATCCCTGTATATGATACACATTCGTAAAGTTATCCTTTTGACCCTTAAACACACACTCACTTTACACTCGTGTCACTCGTCCACTCTTGTGGATTATCGATCATTATTCATATTACACCAATAGTATTAAAGCACGATTATTAGCAGATTAAGCACCGAAATAAATTACTTTTATTTACTATTGTTAGTAAAGTTAGTCATTGTTTCAAGTATTTAAATTTCATACACATTACATTACAATTAATTAGAAAATTGAAAATAAACAAGAATTTTTGCTTTAAAATTACAAAAAAAGGTACTTATTTATAAGAAACACAGTAAAAAGGCAAAATTGGCAAAATAAAAATTGGGCCTATCACTTTGATTTACTCCAAATCACATTTACATCTATTCAAATAATGATTTACTTCCACCCAGTAAAAGAAAGGCATTTTGTCAAACATCCAGGCTCTAGTAATAATAATAATAATAATAATAATAATAATAATAATGACTTATTAATAATTGACTTCCAACAATACAATGGTGTTCACTATTCTTATGCAGATGACACAGTTTTACTTTTTCGTGGAAAAACTTGGTATCATGCATATAATAATTCAAATAATGGACTTAAATTAATAAAAAAATGGTTTGACATAAATTATCTTTCTATCAACGAAAATAAAACCATAATTATTCCATTCTCATCTGAAAAATGTAACAAACCTCCTACATCTATATTAAGTATTAAATTACATTATTCTGATTGTTGTCTTATACAGTGTAAATGTCCGATTATTAAAGAGTCCTCTGAAGTTAAGTATTTAGGCATAATTTTCGATAATCATTTAAAATGGAACCAACACATTAATTACCTTTGTAATAAATTACGTAAAATAGTATATTATTTTATTTTATTGACGAATTACTTGTCAATAAGTTTATGACGTGCAATATATTTAACTTTATTTCAATCGGTAATTATGTATTGAATTAATTAAATTATGGGGTAGCTCATTTAAATCTAATTTTAATCCACTTTATTTATTACAGAAGAAAATAATTAAAATATGTCTTCATAAACCTATTGATTTTCCATCTCAAAATTTGTTTCTAGACTTTAATGTACTTAACGTAAGACAAATTTATTATATTGTATTAATAAAATTCATACATAAAAATCGAAATAATTTTGAATTGTATTCTCATAGTTATGTAACATAAGGTATGAATTCTTTAAGATTGTTTGAACCAAAATGCAACACTGTTACAGTATTTAATCATAGTAGTAATTTAGGCCCAAGAATATATAACAAATTTATATTTAAATATCCTAATCTTGTCAATTCTAATAGTTCTAGTATTAAATTTAAAAAGTTATGTATGGATTTTATAAAAATTGAAAAATTGTAAATTTAAATTTATATACTGTAATTGCAAATTGTATTGTGTAATTATTAATTATAATTGTATTGTATAATTATTAATTTCAATTCAGGAATCCGCCCCTGAGCACGAGTTCTACTCTTTCAGGGGCGAGCTAAAGTTTCTCTGTATATTTTATATTTTATGTTACAATTATTAGCAAAATAATAAATAATAATAAATAATAATAATAATAATAATAATAATAAAACTGGAATATTTGCCCAGCTCTGTGCTCACTCTTGTCAGAATTTTGAACTAACATTAGCCATTCACAAGTATCACAGCTGCCTGTGCTGGCAGTAGTAAATATATGCACAGTGTAGGATGTCTTATTAAAGCAATACTTCAGATCCGCTGCATGAGTCACAGGTTAGCTCCCGCATCATTGTCTGTTACACCGCCGAATTATCAAAGTGTGTCCTGGCATCGCTTTATGCAGATAGCTTTCCCGTGAGAGTCTGGCGCACGTGCTCCTGGGTCGGACAATGGACGGACGTGGTGCAGATTATTGCAATGTGTGCTACTTTAAATGACTGCATTTCCCAGGCTCTGTATTCAATTTGGCGCCACACAATGGGAACCGTGGCAGATTGCGGTCTCGCTTTGGTCGTCGCTATCAACTACAGGGTAACTGCAAACTGCCGACTCTGGTTTTCACTCTGGTTCCCCTCTATTAGTCCCCATATTTACCAAAATCGTTAACGCTAATCTCGTTACGAAGGTTTTAGTGTTTATTTGTGTTAACTCTTCTTACGTTCGCAAAGAACCACAGTTTTCGGTAGTATCTGGTTTGTACTTTGAGAATGATTTGTCTGTCTTTCTCAGATTTCTTGCATCGACACTCACCTCGAAGTAAACTTTGTGTTTGAATATATCCTTCAATGATGGACTTCAATTTTTATCACTTCGTCAAAGTATCTTTATTATCTGCACGAAACAAGAACAATTTTGCTACTGACTAGGTTTTATCGTAATTTAATAGTTCTAAATCTATTTTGCTAAAACTTATCAACAGTAAACTCACTAGAGGTTTTGTTTTATCTAGAGAAAATCAAAACTCGAGTGGGATTTAATTGACTATTACACGATTAGAAGAAAGTATATAACGATTAGAAGTAACGAAGTACTCCAATACAATAAAATATTAATTGACTTACGAAAATACAACTGTCTTCAAATGCATTATAGTACCATCTCAACGTGACAAATATTATGCTAGATGCATGCTAGATGGCAGTAGTGTGTTATGATTAGCTGTTTTCTTGTTATCAGTAAGTTGTGCCAACTATGGAATCTTCATTGAACTCTGTAGACGGTTACTAGTCAAGAAGGCTTTGTTGATTCAATTTCATTTTTATTAAAACAGTTGCATTCCACTTCAGTCATCGGGATCCCAGTAATCAACGTCACTTGACACATGATTTTCAATAAATCTTAGCTAGTATTAAACAATCTCTGATATGTGACTATCCATAATATCATATAGCAGAAGCTATAACAAACATAACCTAAATAATATAAACGAGTGTTAGAAAAGTTTTAATTAGGGATGATGAAATAAACAAGAAAAGTTTTAATTAACGATAATGACATAAAAAATAAACAGGAATAATTTTAAAAGGAACAATTATTGAAAGTATAATTTTAAAATTTGAATGTTTTAGTTGTTGGTGGTTCAGTTAATGTTATCTTGGACGTGTGCGTAAAAGAAGTGGAACTGGTTAATGTACATGGTGTATTCCTCAACTTATTCAGGATTTCCGAATGGTGCTCTTCATTTATTTGTAAATAGGGTTTCAGGGAAGATGCATAGCTATGAGCAGTGATCTTTATTAATTCTTGTTCTTGAATGTCAATGCGAGTCATATTTCAAAGTGCTGTGCATCGACTGGAGTGGTTTGTAATTTTCTGTTTTTTTTTTTTTTTGTTTTTTTTTTTTGACGTCCAGACCAGTGCAGTTTGAAATATTGGCAAACAAAGAAACAAATCCTAGGGTAGTGTAAAAAATAAACAAATGCTAGGGACGCGATAAAATTAAACAAATGCTAGGGACGCGATAAAATTGTGCGATAAGCAGCCATGATAGGTTGAAAGACGTCCTTTCGTACCGTTTTATTGGTCAAAAGTAGTGTGACGTAGTAAAAGTGTAATAGTCAAGAGTAATCTCACTAGAGGTTTTGATTTTATCGATAAATCTGCGAGAAAATCACGAGAAAATCAAAACTCGAATGGGGTTTAATTGACTATTACAGGATTAGAAGAAAGTAGAGTAAAGTTGCCTAATTCCATGATACTCCTAATTTCGTGATACATTTTTTTCACTGAATGTAACGGCATTGGGTATCTTGCCAGGAAGTTCACCGATGTCTCAAAATTAGGCGAAAGATGCACTCTTTCGAGAAAGATGTCTGGCGCTATGGTCGAACGGCAAAACTTTGACTGACATTCAGTTTAAAAAAAAAGTATCACGGGATTAGGGGTATCACGGAATTAGACAACTTTACCCCATATAAAGTTTAGAAGAAGAAAGCACTCTAATACAATAAAATATTATTTGTCTTACTGAAATTATATTTCACTAATGTTAACTTCACCAAAACATTTGAACGGAGCCGCCATTTTCAGTTGACTGCCTATGTTGTAAACAAATGACGATCGCAATGCATGTTTTATAGTACCGTAAACAATTTTCAGTTTGAAATGTTGGCTAACAAAGAAACAAATGGTAGGCAGGTGATAAAAATAAAGAAAATATATAGAGATTAGAACAAATAAAGTACTGTAATACAATAAAATAGATATTAATTGACTTACTAAAATTTTATTTCACTAATGTTACTTTCACCGAAATGTTTGATCGGAGCCGCCATTTTCAGTCGATTATCTATGCTGTAAACAAATGACGATCGCAATGCATGTTTTATAGTATCGTAAACAATTTGCAGTTTGAAATGTTGGCAATCAAAGAAACAAATGGTAGGCAGGTGATAAAAATAAAGAAAATATATAGAGATTAGAACAAATAAAGTACTGAAATACAATAAAATAGATATTAATTGACTTACTAAAATTTTATTTCACTAATGTTACCTTCACCGAAAGGTTTGATCGGAGCCGCCATTTTCAGTCGATTATCTATGCTGTAAACAAATGACGATCGCAATGCATGTTTTATAGTACCGTAAACAATTTGCAGTTTGAAATGTTGGCAAACAAAGAAACAAATGGTAGGCAGGTGATAAAAACAGAAGAAAATATATAGAGATTAGAAGAAATAAAGTACTCTAATACAATAAAATAGATATTAATTGACTTACTAAAATTCTATTTCACTAATGATATCTTCACCAAAATGTTTGATCGGAGCCGCCATTTTCAGTCGATTATCTATGCGGGAAACAATGACGATCGCAATGCATGTTTTATAGTACCGTAAAGAATCTGAGGTTTGAAATGTTGGCAAACGAAGAACAAATGCTAGGGAAATGGCAGAAGAATGGAGAAAGTTACACAACGCAGAACTGAATGCATTGTATTGTTCACCTGACATATTTAGGAACATTAATAACAGATGTTTGAGATGGGCAGGGCATGTAGCACGTATTTGTGAATCCAGAAATTCGTATAGAGTGTTAGTTGGAAGACCTGAGGAAAAAAGGCTTTTCGGGAGGTCGAGATGTAGATGGGAGGTTAATATTAAAATGGATTTGAGGGAGGGGGAATATGGTGGTAGGGACTGGATTAATCTTGCAGGATAGAGACCGATGGCGGGCTTATGAGAGGGCGGCAATGAACCTCCAGGTTCTTTAGAAGTAATTTGTAAGTAAATAAGAAAACGCCCCTGTGTGTAATGCACAAATGCAAGTACATCTTATTTGGACACGCATATTAAACTACTGCATTTAACTATGGCTGCTATGCCTTTTGTATAACAACTCAACAAAAGCTAGAAATATATTATTTCAATGTACCGAAGTACATTTGATATTTCCATGCAGATATTCTGCGTCATCATACGATGAAAGAGTAATGGAACGGAGAAAAATTCTCTCCGGCGCCGGGATTTGAACCCGGGTTTTCAGCTCTACGTGCTGATGCTTTTTCCACTAAGCCACACCGGATACAACCCCGGCGTCGGACAGAATCGTCTCTGATTGAGTTCCAACTCTTGGGTTCCCTCTAGTGGCCGCCCTCTGCACTACGTCATAGATGTCTATGAACATAGGACCGAAGTCCACACATGTGCTGAGGTGCACTCGTTATGAGTGACTAGTTGGCCGGGATCCGACGGAATAAGCGCCGTCTTAAATCACTTCGTGATTTACGCATATCATATATTATTTCAATGTACCGAAGTACATTTGATATTTCCATGCAGATATTCTCCGTTCCATTACTCTTTCATCGTAAAAGCTAGAAAGATAATATCACTGGCAACATAATGAAGGAACGTTATTGTGTTACCTTCGTAACACTTATTTTTTTAATTTGTGGCTCATTTCTAGCGGCCTATACTTTGGTGAATTTGTTTCGCGGGTGTTCTAAGTCTCTCCTGAAAAATTTCCACATTATATTGTAAAAATCCCCACATTTTAACGTGTAATCGTAGTTCGTTCGTATAGAGGCAACCATCATAGAGTAAAACGCTTATAAATAATTAACTTTGCAAAAATTGTAAATTTTCTTTTTAATTTTTTTATACAGTTAATTTAATGCACACAAGTTTTATTTCAAATGTGAGTTACGTTTATTTATTGTTTTGTCTTTAAAATTTCCCCCAACTTTTTATGTTTCAGTTCTTGAAATTGCTGCTCCCATGTGTGGTATAAAATATAATTTTAACTGCTCTAAAAGTTGTGTGCGTCTTTTATTTTTGGTCTCTTCGGGACAAAAAGTTTAAAATATATACTCATAGTAAACAGTGACAATTTTTTAAACATTCTCTTTTACTTCCGCTGCGCGGGAAAGAGAAGCAGAGGTAGTCATATAGGGATTTAAACAGATTTTTATCGTCGTTTAGTTTTGCCACATGTCCAGTTTGTAGCACAAGATACGTATACTCGTATTAAATGAAGCGTTGCCATTAGACCGCGGAACTTCATGAATTTGCGTGTTTCTATTTTGCTAATAATTGTAACTAAATATAATACATACAGAAAAACTTTAGCTCGCCTCTGAAAGAGTAGAACTCGTGCTCAGGGGCGGGTTCCTGAATTGAAATTAATAAGTATACAATACAATTTGTCTTATGTATACTGTGCAATTATAATATATAAATTTAAATTTACAATTTTTCAATTTTTATAAAATCCATACATAACTTTTTTAATTTAATACTAGAACTATTAGAATTGACAAGATTAGGATATTTAAATATAAATTTGTTATATATTCTTGGGCCTAAATTACTACTATGATTAAATACTCTAACAGTGTTGCATTTTGGTTCAAACAATCTTAAAGAATTCATATCTTTTGTTTCATAACTATGAGAATACAATTCAAAATTATTTCGATTTTTATGTATGAATTTTATTAATACAATATAATAAATTTGTCTTACGTTAAGTACATTAAAGTCTAAAAACAAATTTTGAGATGGAAAATCAATAGGTTTATGAAGACATATTTTAATTATTTTCTTCTGTAATTAAATAAAGTGGATTAAAATTGGATTTAAATGAGCTACCCCATACTATAATTCCATACATAATTACCGATTGAAATAAAGTTAAATATATTGTACGAAATAAACTTATTGACAAGTAATTCCTCAATAAAACAAAATAATATACTATTTTATTACAAAGGTAATTAATGTGTTGGTTCCATTTTAAATGATTATAAAAAATTATGCCTAAATACTTAACTTCGGACATTTACACTGTATAAGACAACAATCAGAATTATGTAATTTAATATTTAATATAGATGTAGGAGGTTTGTTACATTTTTCAGATAATGAGAATGGAATAATTATGGTTTTATTTTCGTTGATAGAAAGATAATTTATGTCAAACCATTTTTGTTTATTAATTTAAGTCCATTATTTGAGGTATTATATGCATCATAACAGGTTTTTCCACCAAAATATAAAACTGTGTCATCTGCATAAGAATAGTGAACAACATTGTATTGTTGTAAGTCAATTTTTAATAAGTCATTAATATGCAGGCCTAGAACTGTGCCTTGGGGAACACCTATATTAATAATGAAGGTTCACTTGAATAATTGTCAATTTTCGTTATTTGAATTCTGTCGTTAAGATACGAATTTATTACGTTTAGAGCATTGCCTTTGATTCCTAATAAGTCTAATATCTCAATTAAGATATCATGTTTCACTGTATCAAATGCTTTTCTTATGTCCAGGAAAATATTGATTTGGCATATTGAAAAAGTAATCGTTAATCTCTGCGGATCATGATCTTTACGTTCGAATAAAACCAACTTTATTTTGCATAAGTGCATATTTCGAGCGTTTTCTCTTTTAAATCCATATAGGCTTAGTAGTTAAATTCGTATATTAACACCTTTCCTTCCCTTGACCGATTCATTATCTATGGTCCGTCCCAGAAATCTGTGAAATAACTCCGCGCATATGGGGGCGGAATCTATCTCTGCCGGTGTGTATTGCTGACAGTATCAGCTCGAGTCCGCTAAGGGGTGAGATGCTCGTGGTAGAAGGTAGAGTAGAGTTCAGATCAGGGCCGGGCATGAGAGTGGGTCCATTTAGCCGGCCAGAGCTGCTCTCGCTCTGCAAGGCAAGCTAGAGCAGAACGTTCACGCAGTGGCGGACTCACATTACATATAATATACCATTAACTGTAATATACTGATATAAACATAATACTTGTATAATTTAAAATTATATATTACTATATTACTAAATGTATAATAACTTATAATGCAATATAAATATCAAATAGATATTCTAATATAATGTACCTGAGAAATATTTTCTTTAAGTTGTATTCATTTATGGCGTTCATTACCAACATATTTGTCATATTCAGTAGCATGTTGTAAAGAATAATGCCGTTGGATATTGAACTTCTTAATCAGGTGGAGTGTCTTATGCCAAATTAAACACTTTGCTAATCCACTGCTCTCTACGAAAAAAAAACTCCTCCCATGATACATTAAAAGCATTGGGAGTAGCAGGCCGCTTTAGTGTATGAGCGGAAGCTCCGTCTTCAAAGTTCGTCTCATACTGCAGAGTCATCACTGCACCGACACTGAATGACGTACAGTATGCTTACGTCACATCGCTCGCAAGACCCGCTCTTTAAAGCACACAGCGCTCATTTCTCAGAATCACGTAATGTGCCCAGCCCTCTTTCAGTTAGAAATTATTTATTTATTTATTTTTATTATTTATGTATGTATTTATTTATTTATTTATTTACTCTGGAGTTAAGGCCACCAGGCCTTTTCTTTCACACAACCAGAAATGCAATACAACTACAAGAAAAATTATACATAAATGCAATTAACCTACAGTAACAATGCTGCTAGTGCACTCTGATTTATAGGAACAAAACTGAATGTATTTAAACACCTGCGACAGTGATGTCACGTGGAGTGTAAATTTTCAATTCAACAAGTTTTACTGCACAGTTAAGTGAATAACAAGTAGGTCAACATCAGCGGTCATCAGCACAGTGCACTGTCGGGCTAGCGTCTCTTACCCGCGGATAAGACATTGCAATATCGTGCATCCGTGGCTGCTGGCTGGTATGCTTTCTCTCTCTCTCTCTCTCTCTCTCTCCATTCAGCACAACGGTGCATATTCCGAGACTCTCCATACCTTTTACCCATTTCAACGTATGCTGACGACCACTGCCCTACATGATCGATCTGCTTACAAGTTTAACCGCCAACATGCCGAAAGAAAAAAAAAAGTAGCAAACAATTTTTTTTTAAGAAATGGGTTTCTGAAGATAAATGTTTTTCTACTGATGGGAAAATCGTCTTCTTTGCAATATGGCTTATAATTCTTGTTACTTTAAAATATTTTAATTTATATTGTATTATTAAATCTTTAAATTTATTTTTACAGCATATATTAACATTTTTTTCTGAATAGTTGCATGCATTTTTCAGGCTTTTAGTGAATTAAGTTCCGTGATCTACAGGGACATCATTTTATTTTTACTAACATTTCTAATATTAACCTGGCTATACCTTTGGATTAAGGATTGAGAACCGGAAAACCCGTTTGCTACCCCTTTCCACGACTGGAGTTCGATGATACTGGCGTAAAATACAAACAAATCATTTTACTGGGTATAGGAGGAAAGAAAAGTAGTTCATCCATTTACGTAAACTAGGAAATATCGCGATTTTCAGTTCGATAATTTTCATTATAGGTTTTTGTTTAATCAAAATACAGTACACTATTAACAATACCTGTTTTTACTCACGAATTGACCTATCCATTCGGACGTATTCATTACGCAGTGTATATTATACTGTCTACAGCACATTAGCGTACGATATAGAGAATGAAGTTAAATTAAAAAATAATCATAATATGGATATTTAAGCACATTTTTGAAAATAGTGGCCGTTCATTTCGATACAGACTTCAGTTATGTTGTGCATATTATCGTACTATAGACTATTGCATCTAATTCCAATTAGAGTACCTTACGTGCCGTAAATTCAATCTTCACTTCTGCCCGACCCGCACAGATAAAATTACCCAGACATGCTATCTACTGTCCGTCCAAGTGGTTATATCGCTGGGTCGTAGAAAGGGGGGAGGATCACGTGACAGTTAATTACTTAACGAGGCCCTTTTATTTAAGTTATTTTAAACAGTTGTATGATATTACGTAGACGTCCAATTTCTAACAGAAATTAATGTTTTCAGAAAAGTGCTTAGACAACCCAGTCACTAGCCTTTACAGAAGGGCCAGCAGAAGCAGGTGGGGGGAAATCGGGATCCGACGTAGGCAAACGGACGACAGTTCCTTCGCAAAAATATGATTCAATATTGAAAGCTCTTTCGTCACTGGCAAACGCGAACATATTTCTGGAACGTACTATACTCACTAACTTAGTACTGTTTACTATATGCGGTCTTGTTATGTATGGAGGACAGTAGTAGAAGGTGTGGGAGTGAAGTACATTAAAAATTGAGGTACAATAAATATTGAAGTAAAAATAAAATGATGTCCCTGTAGTTATCTTGTTCTGATATCGCCAAGATGCGGAATATGCACAGTAGCGCAGTTCGAAACTCATAGTACCAGCTTGGGTCTGTTTTGCATTTGACTTCGGATATGATTACATGATTGCGATTGTTCTTGTAGTCAAGGTTTTTATTAGAGCCGGGCGGCCGGGTGTTTGGAGTTCCACGGGCATCCTGTGTGGTCGTGCGAGGGCAGAGAGCTCTCTCTCCCTCTCTTGTTTTAATCTCGGTGTTGGGAAATGTCCTCCACTCATCATAGAAAAACAGAATTAAACCCTGGGTAAAATCAAGTCCTCCGTTCTCTCTCCCTCTCTCCCTGGTGCTGGAATTGTCCTTTTGTGGTGGGATCGGGTCGAGCGATATTACCGGAGCGGTAACTTGTGACGACAAAACACTGTCGCGCCGCGCATTTCATCAGTGCGCTGCTAAACGTGTCTTCATTATTGTATTTTTCAGTACAGTTATTCTTTTGTCTCTGGCAGGGGAGGGTGAAACGAGCGATATAACTGCATAACGAGCGGCGTTTGTAAGACTGTCTCTCCTTAGGTTTGTTGAATCTTTGATTCAGCCGTGCGCTCTCTTCAATCGTTATTATTTTAACAGATACCGCTGTTCCTCCGAGGCTAATGAGTGTGGTTGTTAGCGTTATTGCAATTATGAACTTTTAATTGTTGGGTTCGTGAATTATGCTCTCTGCGTGATACTAAACTCGCGTTCTCACACTTGTCAGTCTTACGGCGAGGTATGCAAACTGCACTACGAGAAAAATGACAAAATGCACGCTCACCTTCAGTGTGGTTATCTTTGTGAATGCTCTGCAATATAATTATTTCGTGGCTTCTCTTCTATTTTCATTCTTTTCCTTGTATTCCCCATATATCTTATCTACCGTTTTCCTTTCTTTAATTTCCTTTTTTTTTTGTCCTTTTTATTTTATTATTTTCTGAATCTTCGTCCTTCCTTAGTGACTTTCGTCCTGTTCCTTTGTCTTTCCTTCCTCTTCCCTCTTTCCCTTTCCTTGTTTTCTTATTTTTGTCCCTTTTTTGTTTTTCGTTTTTTCCAAATACTGTTTCTTACTTTTTTGCACGATGGAGTTTTTTTCTCGTCATTACAGCAAACAGTCGCCACGGTTATAAGTTGATTTTATTGAATTCAGAGTTGCCAACCTAGATAAGTATGTTGAAATATAAGGTTATTCAAAAGTTACCTTTCATTTTGAAATGGTAATAAGTTTGTCAAATTTTTATATTTCAGCCACCGGCGTAGTTCAGTCGCTAAGGCGCTTGCCTGCCGGTCCGGAGTTGCGTTCGGGCGCGGGTTCGATTCCCGCTTGGGCTGATTACCTGGTTGGGTTTTTTCCGAGGTTTTCCCCAACCACAAGACAAATGAAGGGTCCAGGGGCAGAACCTGCTAAGTCACATTTTGCTGTATTTACAGGAGAGCAAGTTTAATGTTTCAAGGTCCGTTACATTCTATTGTATCTGAGTTATCATTCTTCAAATATATCTGGCTTAATCAAGTTTTTACTCTGTACAATTAAACCACTGAAATCTCTACTGCCTGAGGTATTTCATGCCATCCAAAACAAAAAGTTGATAATTTGGACTTAACAGGTTTTTCCCCTGGACCCTTCAAATGTCAGGTAACCCTGGCGAATCCTCGGCCTCATCTCGCCAAATATCACCAATCCTATCGACGCTAAATAACGATACAGCGACGTTAAATAACCAAGTAAAATATATATATATATATTTTTTTTAGATTTCATAAAAGTAAAAACACCAATTGAGGGGTTACAGTTTGAGTGCAAGACCATACTTTTGAGTAAACTGCAGTTGAAAATTACGATATTACTTTTTGTGTGTTCTTATGATATTCCATCAAACTTTTAAAATATACATTATCAATATAGCATTCCTTAAACACAAAAATGTAACGAAGTAATGGCTATTATTGAACTACAGTATTTTAAAAATTACATAACATTATTATATTAGTATTAGTCAAGTAAGTAAGTTTAATATGTAATCAATTGAAATAAAATAAGCCTCACTAGTGATCGCAGCTGCTTTTATCGTTGCCTTATTTATAGGAAAGAGATGACCTGTTTGTTTCTCTTCTTCGCAAAATGCTATTACTTGGTTAATAATATTTTTTTTCACCACTCCATCACAGTCTAATGTATTAGACTGTGACTCCGTGCTGCATTATTCATGTTGAGTTGACAACACTGGACTGCAAGTGCAAATAAACTGTCCCGCAAGAAGGCTCAAAATTGTGAGTAGTGGGGGACAGAAAGGGAGAGAGATAGGCATACAGAGAGAGAAATGAATTACCGAGGCTGAGAAGGAATTAGGATTCAGTTCGCATATCTTACGGGGGCACAGATCCGATGGTCCGACAATAGAGATATCCTGAACTAGCACCAACAGATAGCGTGCGTGTACTTTGAAGGATGCGCTTTCCGTGTGCATTTGTTTTCCGGTATATAAACATTGAGGATTTACGTAGTGTATTGGTACATTAAATACTATTAAAAAAAACTCAAAATGCCAAATTTTTGTTGTGTTCCTATAATGTAAAAACCAGGGAAAGCCTTTTGCCTTCATTCAGGTCTCGAAATATTCTGAATATATGCTTTAAACCTTAAAAAAATTAACTAATTAAATTCCGCCTCGAAAGTGCCAGCTATTAAACAAAAATAACTACTTCAAGTAAGGAATTATTGGCTGCAGTTTAATTTTGGAAGAGGGAAAAGAAAAACTAATAAAAATATAGCGACTTCCACAGCAAGCTATGTTAGCTTAGATTATATTCAGTACTTCTAGGAGTCTCCGAAGTTTACCCCTGGAGTAAACTCTGAATTAACTGAGATGTTTATTAGCCAGGGCAATCCATAGTGAAATCCATTTCGTGAATAATGTTTTTAATGTGCTATAGATTAATTATTAAAACTATGTTTTTACTTCAAATTTTCAAAATTATCCTACATAATATTCAAAACTGCATGTCCTTAACCTACAAAACCCAGCAATAATCGTGATACTACTGCGATCATATTATATCATCTTATCAAACATTGCATTTGATCTTTCTGCAACTAGAGAGAAAAATACGAGAAATTCAAGCCCGATAGTTCTTTCCCTATAAAAAAAAACACATTGAAAGCTACATATCCTTTTTTTAGCGTACGGTACTTACAATACTAATGGTTAAAGAGGTAATATTTACTTTCGACAAAGTTCCTATTTTATTTATTTTTTTATTCATGCACCTCGTTCTCAAAATTCTCATTCAGGTTCATGAATATTCAATTTACTCATATCTATATTCTGCAAGCTGCAGATTTCCTCATCTATCTCAGTATTATACAAGTTTACGCTATTATTTATTGTAAATTGAATTAAATTATGAGGTAAGGAAATACTGAATTATATTAAATTATAGTAGGTTATACAAAATAATCATAAATATAATTTTGACACGCACAAAAAAAAAAACAACAAGCGGGAGAACGCAATCAACTGTAGCATACGACATAATATAGCCCTACAACATGTTGTGCCGCATGGAACACTCCTGCCATCTAACGGGAAAACTTCGCATAAGATATCCCTATAGTAACTGCAATAAATCTTCCTTCGTACCTGTCGTCTCGCTTCACTTACCTTTCTTCCCACCATAATCTGAACACACGCTCTCGCCATGAGACAATACTAACAATAGTATCCCATCGCACCTCCTCATACTCATCCTCTTTCACAATAGCCCTGCCAAGACTCTGGAATTCGTTACCTGCTAGCATCAGGGACTGTCGAAATAAAAGTGAATTCAAACGCAAACTTACTAGGCACTTGGTCAGTAATTGAGACTCGTTCAGACATGGTTTCTTGTAAATAGTTCTCTTAATCTATCACAAAATATTTCAATATCCGGTAATTTCATCACTATAGAATTTTGTTATTGTAGGTTTAATTTGTAATTCAGTAAATACAAAAATATTCTTTGTTCTTAACTTCTATGATAAAATGTCTAGCTTTCATTAATCAGGTAATCTTGTCGTACTTTAATTTTTATTGTAATAGTAATTGTAAATTTAATATTAATTGTAATTTTATTGTTCATGTTATAGTTGTAATCCACCTGGTAGAGGGGCAGAGAAGGCCTGACGGCCTTATCTCTACCAGGTTGAATAAATAAATAAATACTAAATACTAAATCCTAAATCCTACAGCAACAGAGTTCTAGGAATACTGCGGAACACCCTGTATGTGATCACGTCGTGTCCCGTTGTAACGCCCGCCGAGTCACTGATTACGTGTCGCTTTATGAGCTACAAAACCCGATTGGGGGAGTACTCCTATATATCTCCCTTTTTCATCTCATAGACAGAGACAGGACTGGGATGTGTGTTTCGTTTCCGATTGGTGGTGAGGATATATAAACTTTAACCATCTGTAGTACCAACATAACAAAAAAAAAACAAATACACTCGTATAATATATAAAAACAATATTAGATGGACTTTTTCTGGCTGGAAGCATGCTACACAGTCACTACATCATGCGAGATACACGGAGGTTGCAGTGTTATATATCACATCCTCTCACCCCCTCACACCTCCCTCTAAACCACTGCAATGCTAGCCATTCACTGTGGTGGAGTTCGGCTACAGTTTTACAGCTTTGTGGTCGGGGATATTATGTAGGTACCAGTAGATTACCGCCACATTGGAACGGGGCTGCTATACCACCCCATTGTCCAGATGTGGCCCCCCCTACCACCCCCTCACTTGTTGGTTTTATATCCCGTATGACGGGGTTTGAAAATCTGTCCACATTTACTCGGGGTTCTATCAATTACAATGGCTGCCGGGGCACAATGATTTTTGACGTACAAGTGTGCCTTAGAGCTATGTTCACAGCTGTCTAGGTGATTCCGAAACGACACATCTCATTTGACTTCGACGATAACTGTTACAATCGTATGAAAGAGTGGAAATAAAATACCGTTTATGTATGGTCAGTTTACTGCTGGTTTCGAATTTATCGCCTTACTCGCCCACTTGCGATAAATACGGCTCTTTTATTCCGTCTGGGCAGATTTGCGTCTCCTCCTGTATTACAGTATTAAAATTAAGCCCCTCATTAGCAAATGGTGATCTGTTATTCTTTCTCGTACTTATTTTACGGTTCAACCTGTATAATATTTAATTAAACATTAATATGTGCACGGGCACATTTGAAAGAAACTGGTTCGATTAATTAAAATGTGTCTCAGTGAAACGTACAGCAGAGTCCGTATAGGTCAGTTTCTGTCAGATGCGTTTCCAATTCAATGTGGGCTAAAGCAAGTAGATGCACTATCACCTTTACTTTTTAACTTCGCTCTAGAATATGCCATTATAAAGTTCAGGATAACAGACAGGGTTTGGAATTGAACGGACTACATCAGCTTCTTGTCTATGCGGACGACGTGAATATGTAGGGAGAAAATCCACAAACGATTAGGGAAAACACGGGAATTTTACTTGAAGCAAGTAAAGAGATAGGTTTGGAAGTAAATCCCGAAAAGACAAAGTATATGATTATGTCTCGCGTCCAGAATATTGTACGAAATGGGAATATAAAAATTGGGGATTTATCCTTCGAAGAGGTGGAAAAATTGAAATATCTTGGAGCAACAGTAACAAATATAAATGACACTCGGGAGGAAATTAAACGCAGAATAAATATGGGAAATGCCTGTTATTATTCGGTTGAGAAGCTTTTATCACCCAGTCTACTGTCAAAAAATCTGAAAGTTAGAATTTATAAAACAGTTATACTACCGGTTGTTCTTTATGGTTGTGAAACTTGGACTCTCACTTTGAGAGAGGAACATAGGTTAAGGGTGTTTGAGAATAAGGTGCGTAGGAAAATATCTGGGGCTAAGAGGGATGAAGTTACAGGAGATTGGAGAAAGTTACACAACACAGAACTGCATGCATTGTATTCTTCACCTGACATAATTAGGAACATTATATCCAGACGTTTGAGATGGGCAGCGCATGTAGCACGTATGGGCGAATCCAGAAATGCATATAGAGTGTTAGTTGGGAGTCCGGAGGGAAAAAGACCTTTAGGGAGGCCGAAACGTAGATGGGAGGATAATATTAAAATGAATTTGAGGGAGGTGGGATATGATGATAGAGACTGGATTGGTCTTGCTCAGGATATGGACCTATGGCGGGCTCATGTGAGGGCGGCAATGAACCTCCGGGTTCGTTAAACGTCAGTAAGTAATTAAGTAAGTCTATAGTGTGATAATATGCAGAAAAGAACTGATGCCCGTATCGAAATGAACGGCCGCCGTTTAAAAAAAATGTTTTTAAATATCCATATTATGATTATTGTTAAATTTAACTTCATTCTCTATATTGCACGCTAATGTGCTGTAACAGTACAATAAACACTGCATAATGAATACGTCCGAATGAATAGCTCAGTTCGTGAGTAAAAACATTTATTGTTAATTCTGTACTGTATCTTGATTAAACAAAAACCTATAATGAAAATTATCGAACTGAAAATCGCGGTATTTCCTAGTTAACGTAAATGGATGAACTACTTTTTCTTCCCTCCTATACCTAGTAAAGGGATTTGTTTGTATTTTACGCCAGTCGTGAAAGGGGGTAGCAAACGGTGTTTCCGGTTCTCAAACGTTAATCCAAAAGTATAGCTAGGTTAATATTAGAAATGTTAGTAAAAATAAAATGATGTCCCTGTATTACTTAATGGACATCCGATTTTAGAGGAATCCGATTATAATGTTTTTTTTTTTCGTAGTCTATTTCTCGGCTGTTTTCAAAATACGTGAAGACTGCTGATTACGATTATTTTTGTTCCTTGGCTTATTGTTACATTAAACTTCTAACGCAGGGTAATGCTTGCAGTTAAAGGCACCATTAAAAACAATTTGGACGAAAGATTTTGAAATATTATTCTATTTCACCAGAACTTAACGCCTAAGACTTTCCATAATATTATATCGTTAAAATGTTGCCTCTGTTCTTGTATCCCTCACGTTGGTTCAGTCTGTAAGAAATTTTACAGGAACGTACTTATAAAATGTTAGAGAAACTGCATTCACATCGCTTCATATTTGGTAACTTTTGGAGAAACTTTTTATATACAACTTGGGAGATCCACTTGGTTGGTGTTACAAGTTGCTGTTTCATTTAAATGCACAATATTGGCAAGACGCTACCTCTCGTCCCTGTTTAAGAAACGAGAGAACTTTTTTTCTTAATATTTCCCTTGCAACATACATTCCTGTCCGCACGACACCTGATTTATGTTTTGTTTTACATAATGACGATGGAAAGGGGGCCATAAAGTGAGGAAAGAAAAAAGAAAAGACGGAGGCGCAACAAATGAAAAAAGAAAGCCAGAAGAAGTAACAGCGAGAGATAAAAGTTTGTTCGCGTTGATATCCTTATGCCTCATTGATAATATGACGCGAATGTATAACTGGCGCACAACTTTAATGCGTTAAGTCTTCAGATTCTTTTTTAATGCATTTTGTGCTTCCTGAGTTATTATTGTCGGCTTACTGTGAATGTTAAACTTTTAACTTTATCAAATATTTTGCTTTAGGCCTAATTGGTATTAATTTTATAGATTATTTCACTCCTGCACTAATTCACCAATGCAGTTTACGGATTCGTAGAATTTCAACCAATCAGAACTATCTCAGTGCAGTTTACGAATCCGTAGAATTTCAACCAATCATAACTATCTCATTGCAGTGTACGAATCCGTAGAATTTCAATCAATCAGAACTATCTCTGTGCAGTTTACGAATCCGTAGAATTTCAAACAATCAGAACTATTTCAGTGAAATTGATGAATCCGCAGAATTTCAACCATCAGAACTATTTCAGTGCAGTTTATGAATCCATAGAATTTCAACCAATCAGAACCAGCTCAGTGCAGTTTATGAATCCATAGAATTTCAACCAATCAGAACTAGCTCAGTGCAGTTTACGAATCCGTAGAATTTCAAACAATCAGAACTATTTCAGTGAAATTGATGAATCCGCAGAATTTCAACCATCAGAACTATTTCAGTGCAGTTTAGGAATCCGTAGAATTTAAACCAATCAGAACTATATCTGTGCTGTTTACGAATCCGTAGAATTTCAACCTATCAGAACTATTTCAGCGCAGTTTACGAATCCGTAGAATTTCAAACAATCAACTATTTCAGTGAAATTGATGAATCCGCAGAATTTCAACCATCAGAACTATTTCAGTGCAGTTTATGAATCCATAGAATTTCAACCAATCAGAACCAGCTCAGTGCAGTTTACGAATCCGTAGAATTTCAAACAATCAGAACTATTTCAGTGAAATTGATGAATCCGCAGAATTTCAACCATCAGAACTATTTCAGTGCAGTTTAGGAATCCGTAGAATTTAAACCAATCAGAACTATCTCTGTGCTGTTTACGAATCCGTAGAATTTCAACCTATCAGAACTATTTTAGCGCAGTTTACGAATCCGTAGAATTTCAAACAATCAGAACTATTTCAGTGAAATTGATGAATCCGCAGAATTTCAACCATCAGAACTATTTCAGTGCAGTTTATGAATCCATAGAATTTCAACCAATCAGAACCAGCTCAGTGCAGTTTACGAATCCGTAGAATTTCAAACAATCTGAACTATTTCAGTGAAATTGATGAATCCGCAGAATTTCAACCATCAGAACTATTTCAGTGCAGTTTAGGAATCCGTAGAATTTAAACCAATCAGAACTATCTCTGTGCAGTTTACGAATCCGTAGAACTTCAACCAATCAGAACTATCTCAGTGCAGTTTACGAATCCGTAAAACTTCAACCAATTACAACTATCTCAATGTAGTTTACGAATCCGTAGAATTACAACCAATTAGAACTATCTCAGTGCAGTTTACGAACCGTAGAATTTCAACTAATCAGAACTATTTCAGTGAAGTTAACGAATCCGTAGAATTTCGACCAATCAGAACTATTTCAGTGAAGTTTACGAATCCGTAGAATTTCAACCAATCAGAACTATCTCAGTGAAGTTTACGAATCCGTAGAATTTCAACCAAGCAGAATTATTTCAGTGAAGTTTACGAATCCGTAGAATTTCAACCAATCAGAACTATTTCAGTGAAGTTTACGAATCCGTAGAATTTAAACCAATCAGAACTACGAATCCGTAGAATTTCAACCAATCAGATCTATTTCGGTGAAGTTCAGTCTCTCCTCTCCCCAGCCTACTACTTTTTACCATCCCTTGTCTTGCAAGCCGAGCTGCATTTCATATGACGTCACCTACGTTGACGTTCTGCCGATACTTGCCTTATTCATTAACAGGAATGGAAAAGATCCAATATAATCCTCTTCTGAACACTTTTTTTTTTAGTTACATAGCCCTAATTGGTAATGAGACCCACGATAGAATCTATGGAGCCATTCTTACTTTTTGATGGAAGAAGTAAATTATTTATTTAACGACTCTTGGGATTAGAGATACTATAAAAGGTCGTAGAATAATTTTATACTGATAACGATAGTACGTTGTTGATAATTTATTGAAATTTGATGATTGTGTACCTTCGTTCGTTATTGATTTTTTTTTTTAATTTAATGCATTCCCAATTGTATTTCGTATTTTCCCTTATCCATGTAAAAATATTAATCCCAATGGTTTAATAATTTCTTCGCTACTGAAATAATTTTATTTGGTAATTACTCTGCTGTATTTTTCACGTCATACAGTTTAATTCACATGAGAGCTGGCGTTCATCAGCACTATAATAAAGGCTTTGAGTTTTAAAAACACTCGCTTAATCCCTTCATCTGTCACATAAAACACTATGAGCGTTTTGTAACTACATTTTTCGACTCATTTCAGACTAATGGTGTTACGGCCATTACCTGGTTGATCGTCTGTACGCAATCGATCCTGTAATGTCAATCCCATATTGTTTTTCATTATGGTTTGCCTTCTGACCTTTCATAAGTACAATGTCACAACGCACTGAAAGGCATAGAGTGGTGCTTCCCACCAGCGAACCTGATGTTAATGTTTGTTCATTGTTTACTGACCAAAAACGACTCAAGTCTATATATATTTCCATATGACTTAAGGCTGTTTTGTGATTTCACTATCCATAATGCATAATTGCATTGTATTTCACTTGTTTGATTTCTGATCTTCTAAAAGGCGTTTGAAATTCACGCTTCATGTATGTCATTATAAGCGTTACACTTGAGGTAATTTCGAATTCCCAGGTTTTATTACAGGTCACCGAACTTTAGAATGCTAGTCGCAAGTAATCATGCGTCATTAACACGAGATCGGGTTAAATTCACAACACAACTGGCATCTTATTTACTTATTTAATGAATGATTCTGTTTTCCACCGCAGCTCTACTGGTATTATACGGGACTCACCTCACCAGCCCTGTGAAGAATGAAAAAGGAATACATCACCTGTTACTCACTCCAAAGCTACTTGAAACCACGCCCCTATTAGCCAGCGTCCGAACTGATAACGTTTACAATACAAACTTCTTTAAGGCATTAAGGAATCAGTATACCTGTATTAACCACTGCGGTAGCTGAATGGTCAGACTTTTAGTCTATATTCACTACACCCCCACTTCCAACTTCCCCTGTGATATTCCCCTCCTTCCAGGGCTGATGAGCTCAGTCTCACACTGTAGCTTCCCTGGATGTTCCTTTTTTTCCTGCGGACGAGTATGGTTTTCTCTTTGAACTACTAAGTTATTTAGCGCCGAAGGGATTGCAAATAGCACGATAGTATGTATTTAGTGAGATGTGGCCCAGAATTTTCCATTTGAATACCTGACATTTGCCTTACAGTTGAGAAAAAAAAGAGAGAGAGAATTAGCCCAAGCGTATATTGAAGTTTTTTCTTGAAAGAAACGGTACGTTGTCTACTCTATAACATCAATATATTGAGATCTACAATTTGGTATAAATTTCATTAAAATATCACATTTTCCGTCCAGTAAGTCATTTCATTGGACGGCAGAGTTAAACATTTTTTTTTTTTTTATAATTCGACTTAAGTAATAATGTCCATAGTGACATTAGTATTTTGTTACTTACTTACTGGCTTTTAAGGAACCCGAAGGTTCATTGCCGCCCTCACATAAGCCCGCCATCGGTCCCTATCCTGAGCAAGATTAATCCAGTCTCTATCATCATATCTCACCTCCCTCAAATCCATTTTAATATCTTCCCATCTACGTCTCGGCCTCCCCAAAGGTATTTTCCCCTCTGGCCTCCCAACTAACACTCTAACTGCATTTCTGGATTCACCCATACGTGCTACATGCCCTGCCCATCTCAAACGTCTGGATTTAATGTTCCTAATCATGTCAGGTGAAGAATACAATGCGTGCAGTTCTGTGTTGTGTAACTTTCTCCATTCTCCTGTAACTTCATCCCTCTTAGCTCCAAATAGTTTTCCTAAGCACCTTAACCTATGTTCCTCTCTCAAAGTAAGTGTCCGAGTTTCACAACCATAAAGAACAACCGGTAATATAACTGTTTTATAAATTCTAACTTTCAGATTATTTGACAGCAGACTGGATGATAAAAGCTTCTCAACCGAATAATAACACGCATTTCCCATATTTATTCTGTGTTTAATTTCCTCCCGAGCATCATTTATATTTGTTAGTTGCTCCCAGGTATTTGAATTTTTCCACCTCTTCAAAGGAGAAATTTCCAATTTTTACATTTCTATTTCGTACAATATTCTGGTCACGAGACATAGTCATATACTTTGTGTAGTATTTTGTTAATTATAAATATTTATTTTACATACTTAACCCTCCGGCTGGCGTGGCGGCGCACAACTTTTCCGGTTGTGTGTGGAGGGGATAAGTTCCTATTTCTTCTATGCGTGCCTATTCCTCCATTCGAGTATTCGCTTTGTATTAAAATATAATAATAATAAAGTGTATAAGAATGCTCTTAAAAATATGCAGTTAACATTAAAAAAAGGCCGTTTTTAATGAAAAATTGTATGGCGCATAGAGTCCTCCGCGCGCCTGGTCGTGTTACCAGAAAAGACGCGCCCGCCGAAGGGTTAAGCAATTTTGCGAGTTTATGTAGTAACTATATTGTTGATTTGCTTTGGGATATTTACCCCTTGTTTCTGTCTAGTTTAAATTACTATAACTCTAGTAAAAATAACAAATACAATTTCCACGATTTTACGAAAGTTATAGAAAACCGTAAGGTATATTTAACCATTAAAAGCAGGTTAAAATGATGAATAATGTTATCAGAGAAACAACAATCATAAAAATCGTGGATCTTTACCCCCTGTTATTCTACAGCAGCGTTTCTCAAACTTTTTTTTGAAGTGGGGACCACTTTTTAAAGCCAGAACATTTCCGCGGGCCACCTTACACTTGTTCCCTTCGAAAGCAAATTTATCATTTTTGTATCATATTTTAATACCGGTATAAGTTACTTATATTTTAAAATAGAATTAATGAATTAAAATTAATTAAATTAAATTATTTTTATATTAGTATTAACTAATTGAGCTAATATTAATAGAAGTAAATTCATTTTTGTTTCTTTAATAATTCAAGGCTATTAGAGTTTGGATAATCTTTAACTTATTAACTAAAAAAAAATAAATAATGACATGGATGAGCTGCCGATTCTTGCACAGTTCTATATTTGGACGTATGCTGGTAAGCTTAAGTCAGAGATTGTCACATACATCGAGTCCGTTTCGGTAGCCTACTTTGTTTTTATTAGAGTTAGTGATGAAAAACCTTTCTCACACAGATACGTAGAAACAAACTGAATTATAATTTCTAAAGCACCATTGTACAGTCCACTCTATCCTCTTTTCACTTGTGATGTGGTCCAAAAATTAACCATACCTTCCGCTTGGAATTTCATTTTAAGTCCGGTCTCATTCGAAAGTTCAATTAACTGTTCTCTTTGACTCAATGAAAGTTTGTTTGTTTCAATATCGCAATGAAAGTGATCACGAACCCATGAAAATTCGTCATATTTACTTGGAAAATAAGTTTCAAATTCTGACCTCAGAGTTGTATTATTGGTGTACGACGTACAGTACGTGACCATTTCAATGTGCAGACTGGGTGTCGGCAAAACTATTAAGAAAGTTATAAATGCATGTAAAGGTTCGGTCCTCTGTTATGAATTCGGGTGGTCCCTGGCTGGGTTACAGGGGCGGCACCAGATGTGCAGGGAAAAGATGGCGAGAAACACCACGTTCATAGTGCTTTAAATCCCTCTTTTGTTGTTGAGAGTAAAGTGGGAACTCAGTAGACGGATAGGGTAATATTTCATAAAATATCAGTACTGAGAGAAAAGGTGAAAGGCGATTGCCATGTGTCATTTCCAAACTCTGAGATTTTCAGCTATAGAGTGATACACAATTCGTTTGAATTTCATTTTTTCTTCTGCCTTTTTTGAAGGACCACAAGGACAGACCTCGAGGACCACAGGTGGTCCGCGGACCATAGTTTGAGAAACGCTGCGTCTACAGTATATTTCTCTCAAAGCAAAGACTGTCTCACCTGTTGAAAAATCTCAAGTTGTTACATCATGCATTGGAGAAATGCCTTCACGACAAGAATTGTGTTCTGTATGCAATTTTGGCACGTTGAGGTCCAATGTGGGAAAATCTCCCATTCTATTAGAATGTATTTACAGATTACTGTAAAATGAATAGCAACTATTTTCATTCCACAGCGTTTTTATTTTATACTTTCCCAAATGGATCACCGTGTAATAAGATAAGCTTCAGAGAGTTACGAGACACATTTTGTGAGCTTGAGATGTGCATAAGACGCTGTTATTCTTACCCCGTCGCGCTGCTTGAAGTTGATGTCTATATTTCCAAGTTCGACTACTTCCGTAAAAAAAACTGATGCAATGAATGTGGGTAAAATTACATTACTTTACTGCAGAGAATATCAAGGCACTGAAATGAGTTTCGTAATCACCGTTGCATGAGAGGAAGTCGTCGCAGTACAGGGGTCTGCTTTTGAGCGGAGGTTTGATACATACTGTAGGTAGAAAGTAAAAAAAAAAAAAAAAAAAAAAATTAAAAATCATATTAAAAGTAGAAATGCTCCCATATGACAAGAAAGATAAAACACGGGGGGAGGACAAATTATTAGAGTTAAATAATCATAATTATTCATGCATTTCCTCACATACGAAACGTCTATTCATTCTCATGGAAATTATAACAGGTTTGATACTCTTAATCACATCATAGAGACACATACACATGAATGACAATAAATAAAATCCATGTACATGTAGTGTATACCGGTATATACAGGGTGTTTCCGGGCTAGTGTTACAAACTTTCAGGTATGATGGGGAAGGGCACATGTATAAATTTAAATGTCGTAAATTAGTTAAACATCGGCTAAGCAAGACACAATTGTTAGTTTTCGTCGTATCGCAGTCAACCAAACAGATAATGATAAAACGCAAATTACGCATTGTGTGAGCTGACTTCTGTGTATTATACTAAGTATTCAACGTTCTAAAACGGACTTCCTTGTCGTTAATGCGTGATAACATCTACACGGGATTTCTAATTGAATAGTGTAATGTTTAATATGAGCTAAAGGTTTGATTACCGTTCTAGGAATCTTAAATAGTACACCTATAATTTCCATATTTTTCGGAGTCCGACGACGTTGTATCTCCATTCCCCATTATGTCTTCCGCTTCGAAAGTAATTGAATACGTTTTTCTACCTTCTAAATATTTTATTCATTATGCGACATATGTGCCAATAATCTCAGAACTCCTTTTAAAATGCCTCTCATCAACCCTTAATTTTTAATTTTCGTTCAAAAATTTGATTCTTTTATTTTTATAAAGCTTGAATTTTGTAGTTTTCAAAAATATATCAGTTTTGTCTCTATGATGTTTGGTTAATTAATTAGCCGAGTTTTTATTGACCGGAAGCACCCTTTCTTAAACCGGAAGTGCAGATCTGCAAGTGTCAATCCGTTACATTCTGCCAATTTTATATATTTTTCGTGTAATAACAATTCGAATTTGGCAGTAGAGTTTGACTGCATTATCTTTCATACAGTTAGTAAGTAGTGTGTTTGGTTTACAGCTTTTCATACCCTCAGGATTTAGATGATTTTTCTCCATGTTCAATTTTACAGCAGTTTACAACACTAATGTTAACACAAAGTGCACTTGAATTGAGATATTTTCATCATTCTTGCACCAAAATGAAGCTGATTAAAGTAGCTAAGTGCCAAACTGCAAACAAAGTTAATTTAAAGTTAATTTAAGAAACCAAGATCTTAAATTTTTATTTTTATGTTTGAAATTAAAAAAAAAATAAAATGACTTTTTCCTTAATGAGATAAAATAGGGAAAAAACTGTTTTCACAGCTTATTCTGTGCTCTTTTAGGAGTAAGACAGTGAAAGAAACAAACAAATTTCAGTTTTCGATTTAAAAAATTGTCGCGCTGCCTTCCCGAAAATATTTGAGGGGTTTATTTTGTGTGAAAGTCGTTAATTATGTGTGAAGTAACAGGGGGAAAAAAGTTTTTAAAATTTGGGTAAAAACTGCAAATTTTTCTCCCAAAAGTAGTAAATACCTTTGAACAACATCAATAACAATTTACAGAAGAGAGACTAGCAGTGAAAAATCTGAAAGAAACGCGTGAACTGGAGACTTGTAGACGGTTTCGGGACCGATAAAATAATGTGAGCTTCAAATCTGTTGCCCACAACCACCTATCGCCAGTCTTACGAAGTTCGTACTAAAATACTGTTTTCAGGTTGAGTGCAGCCAGGCATTATATATCTACTGTGCTACCATTCTATGCTCTGTTCATATAAACAACTCACAGCAGACCTATATCAGCAACAATGAGTGAATGACTTTGGTCACTACATTACAATAATATACACAGCAGACAAGCAGTTTCATTATGTACTAACGTTCGCAGTGAAGTTGTGTAGTTTAATGAGCGGATTTCAAAGCGACAGAAGTTAAATCCTCCAATTACAAAAAGTTGAATGCAGTACTTACAAAATTTGCTGGTAACCATATTTACAAAAGAAGAAAGATTTCACTGGAAATTATGCAATGTGGAAATTTAATCTATAAAACGAATAGTAGTTCGGGAACACTGTGCTATGAAAAAACACGCGGAATACCTTTCTTCACATGGGAAATGCAACACTGAAAACAGTCTTCTTCTAAACCTGAGTCAAGTACACATAATACTTATTCCATGTAATGTACAATGTTGGTGGGCTATGGTGCAATATCCTTTCAAAAATTGAATTGCAATCATTCTGCAGCAGTAAAGAGATGTGCAAATGACTGAAACCGTGAGATATATGGAAGAATAATAGGCTATACCAATTCGCAAAAGTCCCAATAGTGATTAAAGCAAATATGAAAAGTGTCAATGAAAATAATTGTTATGGGTTTAATATGATGTGTCACATACAAGATGCGCTATTAGATTCCCAAAGCCAGTATTCATTTGATGATTTAGTAAGAAATACTGTATTATGTTCAGATTTGCTTATCATGTCTTGTGACTTAAAAACGAACATTTTCCTCATACAAATAGTTTTTCTGAACATAGGAGTATTTCTTTTGACAAAATGAAAATGTACATTATTAAGTATTGTAACAAGTCTAGAGACATTTCACTATGTATTTGATTTATTACTTTCACACGTATGCATACATTATTTTAGACTGAAAATCAAGGTTCTAATTGGCAATTAGTATCTTATATTATTTGCTTATTGTGTTTCTTGTCCTACGGCTACGGACCATTGACACAAAGACAAGTTTGGTTAACACTCGACTGTACATGTTTGTTGACGTTTAGAGCTGCTTTACTACTGTTCATATTAGATATGAACAACGATCGAGAAAGCAAGACTAACAGCGCCCGCAAAGCCGAAAACCCGCACGACAATGTTCCATACGTCGCGTCGTTGACGTAAAGACTGCTTGTGAGTGTTTCGACACGTCGAGATTGATCACTCCCAAAGTCCCGAACGTCAAAGCAGCCTTGAATCGCCACAGTTGTTTATACCTGACTGAACTTTTATCTACTTTGGCAACTGTTATGTATGTATAAACAATCAAGTAGCTTATTTGAAACATCATCTCTACTTTTTAGTGTATAATAATCCGTTACCCAATCTTTATTTAATTACTAGGCCCTTATTAAAAGGCTAGGAATTTTCTTTTCATGTGTTTGAGATCAAGTGTGCAATCTCAAGTAAAAAGATATTAACGTTATGTTTTATGTTTCTTAGAAATGCAAATTTATTTGAGAATTGTTTTTTTTTTTATTTATATAACCATAGGTAATATCATATAATAGAACAGAACATTTTGATAACTAAGATACTGTTCTGTTTTGTCTTTTTGTCTCATTTAAACATTTATAATGTTATTTATTTCAATGATGTATGTTATTCAAAGTTACGAAATCTTTCCACGCCGACCAAATGCTATTTCGAGAATGATGAGCGAGACTCGAAGCGTACTAGAATGACGAATGGAAACTCGAAAGACCCCTATCGAACTACTAATTCTTGACACGTCCGTGCGCATCTGATGTGTTTACTTTCGAGAAGTTCGTGCTCATTTGACGAATTTTTTATCCCTTCGCTCGCAATTGATATACACTAGTTGAGGATACTTTTTGTAGATTGTATTTTGAATTTAGAACTGAAATACTTTTCAATAATTACGTTATTTCATTCGAACTTTTAGCGAAACGCGAAGTAAAATTGTTTGCTATTTAGGACAAACTATTTACTGCCAAGTCCCTTCTCTTAAGCGAAGTTTATTTCAGTAACAAAGGAAGTCATGAGCGGAAGTAAGATTGAAATTGCAGAAGATGTAATTTTCTTAAAATTATGTTTGCATAGATTTTAAATCGTAATGCAATTAGGTAACGCGCAACGCAGAAAATTGCATATTTGATAAGTTGAAGACGAGTAATTTTGTTTGTATGTTTTGTATATGTGTGTATATATATATGTACTACGATTCTGTAACTTATTTATTTATTTTTTTGTGTACCCCTCCTCTGCCTAATAAATTTTCTTAACTTTGAAACCATCGTAGCTTTCGAAATTGCCATTGTTTCAGTTTTACTGGTAAGCTTGTGTGGTATTTTTTCAACGCCTCCTGCTTCTAGTACAGTTCGCTAATTAAGAAGTGAAGGCAGGCTATAGAAGGCTGTGAGCAGGAAGGGTCTTCCCGGTTTGGAGGAGTGAGGACGGAAGAGAGGAGGAGACATGCTAGAAGAGACAGAGAGGTTGAGAGGAAAGGTTTATAAAATTAGAGGGAAATTAAAAGAAAATTAGTTCCTTCGTCTCTCCGGTTTTCTACTAGTACGAATCAAATTATGGAAAACCGACAGTGGAGGTTGACTCGACTCCCTTCGCCCCCCCCTCCCCACGTTCCGCGGTTTGAAGTGGGGTGGGAGTGGAAGGGAGAGTACAGAGTCGGATGAGGGATGAGGCTTGGTTTGAAAATGAAAAGGGATGGAGATGAAGCTGGCGAATGCCTAAAGTGGTTGCTTCCCTTTTAAGTATGTGCAGTGGGTTTTTTTAGTCATCAAACATTTAAAGATTGTAGAAATGTTTTTGGAATACGGTGGCAAATCTGGATTTAAAAAGCAGTTGGAGTCACTGAAGGAAGAAACTTTATAGTTTCTAGTTTGTAACTTCTCTGCTTTCTTCTCGTGTAGGCTCTATAGCTCATCATGGTAATTTTAGAAAAAAAAAACTAAGCTCGGTACGTCCTAACTGCAAGATTATACTTTCGTTAACGTAATTTGTCTCTTAATTTTAATCCAAACACTTCTACGTATTAGCTTAAAGGACAGACACTTGCTTTTTTTATTTCGAGGTTCACGAGTTTTTCTTCTAAATCCAAAAGCTAACAAAGTTCCTTGTTTTTCTAGCAAACATACTACTGCCTATATAACCAGATTTAAATGCAATCCAATTCGTGTAATTTTGGGATCGTCGCATCATCCTCCCTACTTGATGAAATTTCGGTTTAAAAGTTATTCTCCCCTTCGTATTTCTCTCTTTATTTTTGCTTTTAATCTCAGTTTTTGGAGGTACAAAGCAAAGCTAAGAGTGATTGAATTGTTAAACATATAAACTTGATTTGTTAGTTTATAAATTTTAACTTGAGTTTACCTTTGACAACTCTCTTCTGTGAAGGATATTTGTGGTTTTAGCTCATATTAATTTCTCTTTCACGCTGCACTGTAAACATTACATAGGTTTAATTTACATACTTATAACGTAAAGTGCAAATTCCGTCGAATAGTATGAGAAAGTTATATCCGTATAACTGTTGATTTTTATTTTTTTTTATCGTTTAACCGTAACATTTCCAACACACACATTCTATTTGAGAAGCGTGAAGGTAGTTGAAACGTGATCGAACTCCAGAAAAATATGTGGTTTTCTAATTATGTCAAGGGTGAAATCCATTGCCAATGTAATAAAAAATACTAAACTTGGAGAAATGTAATCTTTATTTATTGTCTTAAATATCATTACTTTGAAATTTATTCGATACTTCACTTAAAATTAATTGCTTCACGTTGGTTCTTCAGCTTTGAACAGAACTTGTATCGTTGCTTAATAGACTTCAGTCTTCTTGAAGCTTAAAAAAAATAGAGAAAGAGAGAACAGGATATGTTAATTGATATACTGGGTGTTCATTTCAAAGTGTGTCATGACGTCACTGATGTGAGTCAGCGATTTGAAGCGAGTTTCAGCTTTTATGTCAGAGAAGTTAATCAAGGCGTTCAATCTGAACTTGAGAACGTGTACGGTATAACTTGAATGTCGTAGCAACAGATGGCGGTCTGTAAAGTCTGTGTGCTACCATAACCTCTTTCGAACTGTGTTTTGCGCGGGCAAGTCGTACGCAGGGTATTTGTTATCATCGATTGCGTACGGCAACATTCCACAACACAAATCAAATGCTCCGTGTCCATGTTGACCGTCCAAGTTAATGTCAACAAATACGTAAGTAATCGTCTTAACCCTCTCCCCATATCCCGACAGTAAGAAAAAAAACTCACTTCAGTACGTGTTTCCAAACAGTTCACATTCTTGCCACTACTGGCGTTACCGTACGTATCGGTAAGTAATCTTCAGAATGAACGCCGTACTTGCTAGGCAACTTCTCTCGCATTTAGGTAATACGCCTTTGCGGAAGTGTAGGAAGATTGAATTCTCTAGGCTCATCGGATAGCCACATGACGACATACAACGAGCCATGACACATTTTGAACTGAACACCCAGTAGTTTTGCATTTTAGCCTCACATATCTCTTGAAGAAATTAAACACACAGTAAATATGCAGAAGGTCAAACTATCACGACCCATCACCGAAATGCGTGTTTTATTCGGTTGAGAAGCTTTTGTCATCTAGTCTGCTGTCAGAAAATCTGAAAGTTAGAATTTATAAAACAGTTACATTACCGGTTGTTATTCTTTCAGATAACCCCATTACCAGTAGTCAGCTGGATTTATGTCTGGTGACCTAGAAGGCCGACTGTTCGGAAAATGCCTACTAATAACACCATCATCAAATGTGTTGCACAATAGTGCTTTTACATAATTGTGTATGGGAGGTGGAGCGCCGTCTTGCGTGAAAACAATGTTTTCAATTTCATAATTCTGAAACGCTGGTCTTGCAACATTAGAAAGTATCGCTTACCGGTAACCGTCACTGTTTTTGTTTTTCCATCTTCAATTTCGTCATAGAAATACGGTTCTATTATGAAATGTGACGTAAAACTAAACAGACAGTGACCTTGATATCAAAATAATTATTGTGTTCGAATTATCTTCTGCCCATATCCTACATTTATGAGTGTTAACACCTTCGTTTGAAATGTGCCTCATCTGTCCACAAGATATTGTCTAAACACTCAACATTCGATATCTTCTCAATGCACATGCATATTGTCTATTACATTCGTAATAGCACTGAAGGGGGCTAATTCGAACTCGTAAAGATAAAACCATTTTAAAAATTAATAAAACTTCTCTCTTACAACTATCGTCTGTATTCTGTACAATTATTGTTTCATATAAGCGTGGCACAGTTACCTTAGCAACGATATAAAATACAAACCTTCTAAACAGTAATGGTACTTATATGAAACCAAAATGCTGATATGTACAGAAGATACAGCTGTTTCAAAATGGGAGCTTTTTTGAATAACCTTATATATCATACATGTTTATTATGGAAACAAATTTTAAGATGACTTCACATCAGAAAGCATGGGTAGACATAACGGCTCGGTTAGAAAAGCCAACGTACTATGGTAGGAACGATCATGATTTTAAAATCAAATATAGGAAACAGAAAACGGATGTAGGTAAATTCTCATTTTTAAATATAACTATAAATGATTGGAATGACCTACCTGCAGCGGTCTTTGAGGGCTGTCCTTCCTTAAGGAGATTCAAGAATAATTTAAAAAGTTGTATATAAAGTGCAAATTAAAATTAAGGTGACACTCAACATTTAATTTTTTAAGGTGACATGTATTTATCTAGCCTGAGGAGTTTACTTCCTTGGTTTGAATTGTAAATTATTTAAAAATAGCGTGTAAGAGGGCCTTAGACTAGAAATGTTTAGTTTAAATGTAGTTCTGTTTGTAAGTATGCATAAGGATGTAATTATTTGACTTATTTTAACTGTTGTATCAGTGAAGCGAGGTGAGTCAGTGAAGTTATGGTTTTACAGTGCAGTGAACAGTTTCGATCAGTGATAATTTATAGCGTCAATGAAATGTGTTCTATAGTGTCAGTGAAATGTGTGCTAAAGTGTCAGTGAAATGCGTCATAGTGCCACTACAGGGAATGAGATGAGAGTAAAGTGAAAGACTATTGAAACTTATGTAGGACCTATACATAATTATGTAGGTTGTGTTGTAAAATTAGGTGTTTTATTTATGTTTTATTATTATTGTGTTAAATTGTATTGTGTATTCTTATTGTATTGTGTATAAAATTGTATATGTGTTGTAAAATTGTATTGTGTATTGTAAATTTTATTGTGTATTGGTTATCATTTTATTGTGTATTGTTAATATTGTATATACCACTGCCACCGGGTGCTTGCCCACTTGCAGTGTAAATAAATACATACATACATACATACATACATACATACATACATACATACATACATACATACATACATACATACATACATACATACATACATACATACATACATACATACATACATGTACGAAATATGTAAAAACTGTATACCATATTTGTAACTAAATTGTAAATTGATATTCATAGAATGTGCAAGTTATATTGTAACTTTATGTAATTTTATCCTGCATTATTCAATGGATTGAGGTAATATAACAAGATAATATGTTTTAGGTTTTAATATTTCAATGTTTCACAATTTAAACTCAATTACCAACAATGTGTCCAATATATATATATATATATATATATATATATATATATATATATATATATATATATATAATTTGAACTGGTAATGAAAATTACGGGAAAACGGCTGAACGGGTTTTAATGAGTGACCCTCCATTTTGAAGCTTGGCATCCAATAATTTTCAGAAAAATAGTAGTTTTCAGTGAAATGTCAATTTTCCAGCATAATTTTCCTATTTTCCAAAATCCATCTTTCGTCAATTTTGAGAACTAATAGCTTTTCAAAATGAAACAAAACACACACACTACAATAAACAATATTACACGAAGGCCATGGTCTGCAGGATTGCTGACGTAATTTTATAGCTCAGGAGCTCAGATTCTCTGACATCATAATGCCATTATGTTGATCTTCATTTGTGTAATTTTTTAGAACATCTCAAGACTTACTTAAATAATTTACAGGTCTGATTCTCTGGTGTGTAATTTTGTGAGTGTAGCCATGTATTGGATTTTATGAACTACAGAACTTAAGGTTTGATGGCATTATTACCATTAAAAATGAAATATTATTACAGTTTATACCACGACGTATTTGTCACTAATGATGCATATTAATGCTGTTGATATGTTGATGATAAGGTATCGCATAAATAATTGAGTCATGCTTCCTATTTTAGTTGCGTCTTTAAACTACATAAAATTAATTTATTATTCCTTTGGTTTATCATATTAGATCTGTGATTGCTGCCAAGCGTACATTTTGTTGTAGGGAGAACTCAAAGAACTGAAGATGGATGTATTCAAGAAAAAGTATTTGGCATAAAACATTAAGAGGGAAGCTTTCTATGAGATATTTTTGACAGGGTTAGACTTCATTGAGTTATTATGTTGCTTTAAATGTTACATCTGCATTATATGAAAGCAAATAACTTTCAAAATGTCTGGTAATCTTTCTGGAAAATAAATCTGAAAAACTTTTGTTTGAACTAATTAACTAAATTTGCAGCATTTTCTGCACAAGCCACTAGTAATAGATTTAACATGGACCTAATTATGCTTTTTGTAAGTGAAAACCTTTGTCCAAACATGTAATCTATGCTAATAATAAATTTGTAGCCGAAATTTTTCTGCTAATTTTCGATTTTCCAAAAATAATTGGTTCTAACATATATAATTAACCACCCTGAAACCGAAAATCGCTTTTTTGAAATTTTTGTTTGTATGTCTGTCTGTATGTTTGTTACCTTTTCACGCGATAATGGCTGAACCGATTTCGATGAAAATTGGAATATAAATTAAGTTCGTTGTAACTTAGATTATAGGCTATATGGCATTCAAAATACGTTATTTAAAAGGGGGGTTATGAGGGGGGCCTGAATTAAATAAATCGAAATATCTCGCTTATTATTGATTTTTGTGAAATATGTTACATAACAAAAGTTTCTTTAAAAATTATTTCTGATAAGGTTTAGTCTCTGAAAAATTTTGATAGGACTGATATTTAATGAGATAAATGAGTTTTAAAATTAAAATAAATGCCATCTAAGGCGGTGTATTGAAATAAAAAACAAATGACTTGGTCTATAAGGGGCCTTGGACACAACAATCGAAAGCTATGAAACATAGCCTACAGACAATGTTTCTGTGTTTGTATGAAGTAATATCAGAAGCTAAATTAACCGATTTGTATAATTAATTATTAATTCATCATTGGAAAGTGTAGTTTCTCTGTATGGACATAATGCTATAATGTTATTACAGTAACTTGTGAGTGAATTGAGGACAGGTAAGATTAAAATAGCTTCTTATGCACAGAAAACTTGATAGGTTATTCTGTATATTCATTTCCTGTATTTCTTATAATAATGTTTATGAACATATTCATTTTTATCTCAGAGAATTAACGAACAACGAGAGTGTATTGATTTAGTATGCAGTAATAGTACGTTAGCTTAGCAATCCATAATTTTATAATTCAAATTTTAACTATGCTCAATTAAAATACATATGCAATAAATGCAATGCAAAAAAATTGGGTAATGAGCCAAGCAGATTATGTTGCCCTGTTGTAAAAGTTGTTCCTCCTGAGATTCAAGAGCTCCCACAGCAAATTAAAAACTTTCTAATTCGAGTACATCCGTTATCAACACACTTTTTCATAATATAATATAATATAATATAATATAAACATAATAATAAATCTGTAGCCAAAATTTCTCTGTTAATTTTCGCTTTTGCAAAAATAATTGGTAATAACAATTAAGAAATATGTTAAAGGAATTGTCATTGCACCAAATGAGTTGTCTCTGGATCAAAATGATCGCATTTTAATATTTTAAATACAATTTAAATTAAGTGCGTAACATATTAAACGATTTATCCTTCTATCAAACACGAATGTTCCCTGGATCAAATGTCCTATTTTAATTATGTAATTACTTTATATTTATTTCTAACGGGCGCAGCGGAGCGCACGGGTACGGCTAGTATGTAATAAGTGCAAAGTAAAATATTCACCTATCGATAAGTGTAGACTGAAATGTTTAATAAGAAATTGGTTACAATAGTACTTATCTGAACAGCAGAATAACTTTGAAAATTTCTCTAGAATTCCAGATTGAATACTATTTTCCTTGAAATCATTGGAGGCCTGGCATCGAATTAACCAAATGTAAGCTTCAAAAATTCAAATTCGAATTAAATGTGAATTTTTACCGTTCTAAATATACATTTTAACAGGAATAAACATTTATTCAGTTTATCAATAATAGGAAATATTCAGTGTCCAATTAACCAATTTCTACTTATAGGCCTAGCTATTCCTTTCCTTGTAGAAGGCAGGCTACTGTAAGGGATCTGCCCAATATAGGGCACCGTGGCAGGTGAAATGGATGTTAAGTGACCACGTTCCGATAGCCGTCATCTGTCTGGCTGTCCGTACCTAAGAGGCAAACTATGTAGCCCCGTCACTTAACATCACAACGCTATTCTCTTGCGTCATCAGAACGTTTTTATTTTTACTTCTGTTCCAGGAAATACAGTCGTAGAAATGGAATGTGCCACGTAGAATAGCGAATATTTGTTATTCAAAAAAGTTAAATCGATTTTCCTGTGCCTAATACGAACTTCCCCTTCTGAGTATTATTTAACATACATTTCAAGTAGACTACTTAATTGACACTTCAGACCGTTTTTAATAAATGCATATAGCCTAGGGCAAGATGCTACATTTCAACGAAGATTAAGCAATTGTGATAACCAGGTAGCTCATTTTCGTTCCCATACAAGTTAGGAAAGTTATCGGTTAGTATAGCCTGGAGTTTTAGGGTTCAAACTCTGACACTAAGTGCTTACGTCAAGACTCTACGAAAGGTATAATCTAGTTCGTTAAATAATAATAATAATAATAATAATAATAATAATAATAATAATAATAATAATAATAATAATAATAATAATAATAATGGAGCATGACAACTGTTAGGGGATTGCTACTGAATTGAAATGGTCTGTGCTTTTTTAACCATATAAACGCACTAACACTGCGAAACTGTGTACAAAATATTAGTGCTACATATGACAGAAAATATAATTAGATCGATAATAATACTGAACTAGTATATATAATATATATTATAGAACATAATAGTAAACATGACACACATTAACTGTATATACTCTGTAAATACAATATAAATACAGTTAATAGCCTACATTTAACGAAATCAACTCCGTTACGGTGAACAAAAACATATATTCTGAGATTCTGAAATTCATATATTTTACTATAACTGCTAGTAAAAATTCGTTTAACCAAAGAAAATGTTCTAATGTTCTTCCTACGTCACATGACGTTACAGAGACAAAATAATAATAAGGAAATTAATATGCAAATTATCAATATTTACATTTTACACTATATATATATATATATACATATATATATATATATATATATATCTCAAAACCTATCCGTTGCAGTGAACGAAAATATATTTTGTGCGAGATCGTGCGTATTTGCTTGTTTACCGCACAGAACCAATACGCGGTAAGTGTGAAATACCACATTCAGTATTCCCAACGTAACACACATAACAATTTCCCTCTTCTTACCGCTTAAGCGCGACATTCATTTTACTGCTTTAGGCTTTTAACATGTTATTTTTAGAGACGTTTAACATAGTAATAATTATAAATTGGAAACTTACCACTGCAATTTCACCTAAATTCCAATGTTAATTATTGTTTTTAAATATTTGCAAAATTTAAGTAAAGTCTACTACTCCACGAAACTTATTGCATTCCTGATACAAGTAACATTAAGGAAGCCGTGAAAAAATCAACGAGATTCCAGATGCCGATGTTATTACTGCAATATGTTATATAAATAATATTGTTAAAATATTAAAATGAAAAATAAATGATTACATAACCTTACCGTTTGTTTTAAGTTCGCATTTATAGAGTAGGGGAAAAAAAAGACAGACGTATATCACGGCCTGCTGGAGTATAGTAAACACAGAAAACATTTTATAGCAACAATGTTGAAGAAAGATATTTTGGTTTCCGAAGTTGGCGTCATTAAACAGAAACCAACATGGAGATTTCATTGCAGCTAATTAGAAATTCGTCTTTCAGGTATGTAAGAAACGATCTTCGCACAAAATAATGTACGATACACGAGCGGTATGTTTGTTTTCATGTTCTCGGAAATTAAAAAAGCTCAACTACGTTTCGCTTTTTCAATCTTTTCCTCAACCATGAAAACGTCAACATACCGCTCTTGTAACGTATATTACTATTATGTATCGTCGAACATTTTATTTTTTATCAACTTCAGTATTTTAACTCCAAAACAACACATACCGTTAATTTTGACAACGAAAAGTTAAATATAAGAGATGCAGTTTATGCAGACCCTGACATAAACAATTTATTTTACAGTTCAAGGCTATTATTGTGGGAAAATGAGTCTATAAACATTTTCACGGTTTTTCAGTTCAAAAATTGCTTATACTCCATTTCTGAAATCGGTAAAATGTGTGTGTATGTGTGTGTGTGTGCTTTAATGCCTACCCACTTCACTTTACGTGATTTGTGTTCCACATACTGCGGATAGATGGCAGGACTGTGACGCTGCATCGGCTCGTGGCCGCTAAGGGGTAAGATGCGCGGTGACATCTTGATTTCAGATAGAAATTATCCTCTCTCTGTAGTCGCTCGCTCCATTCAAACAATCTTCTCCCAAAGCGGTCATTGGATTGGCCCCCTCCATTAACCACTTGCGCAAAGGACTTGTTTCGTCTAATATACTCTACAGATTCCAGAAACTGTCTTTAAGTTTTCCACTTTAATAGATTAGGAATTTTGTTGAATTTTATAATTCCTCACAGTAATTAATATGTGCTATGCAAAATTATTATAGAAATCGGTTAAATTTTATTGAAATTAATAGGAAATTCACTCAGAAACGCATGTTTCCACTTGCCACCTTATAAAGTTTTTGTCTGTTTCGTTATATGAACTTAATAATGCCTTCATCATAATCATGTATCTGTATAGGATTTACGTTACCGTAGAAAAGTGTAAAGTCGATCAAAATTTTGCAATTTTTTTTATAATATTGAGGTTATGCAATGGAGCGAAGTTCCTCAGAAAATAGCATTTTGTCGTCATACCCTTCACTTATGAAATCACATTATAATAAGTGAATTGCAATCTATCAAAGACTGGTTTTTTTATTTGACTTGTGATCGAAGTTACCTGTTTAAATAGGGTAAAGTCGATCACCATTGAATTTTTAGTTTAAGATCGATTTTAAAATATTGCGGAGTAAAGTCGATCACTGTTTAAGTTTTTAAAAAACAAATTAAGTGTATTACATATATTTTATTTGTTATAAGGGGTGTAGAAAACAATTATAATCTACAATGTATGCCTATAGGATTATATAGTGTATCTTCTGGTACTGTGATCATACTATTCGATACAATTAGGCCTATAGATCTCCAGTGTACGAACGTGACTATGATTGCCAACATATAAAACATAAAAACACATTTTAATACTTCACATACCAACAAACAAAGATTTACGAATTCAAAATTTACATTGAAATACCACACTTCAATTTTAATCAAAAATGCTATTCAACATTGCTTAGGTTTATGTCAGATGTTATTTGAAATCTTCCCCTCCTCATGTCACTTTAGAAACTACGTTGTTCCCATCGTCAGGTAAAGAGGGGTATACAAAACACGTTCCTTTGGCAGTGCTTCTCTTACGCAGGAAATTCACCATAATTTCGTCTTCCTCTCTCCCCACTATCCCATCAATATAAGCTATACTATGACACTTTTCTGTTTATAAGCGTTAGTTGGATGTATTTCGATGAAAAATTTATTCTTCCTGCTGGTCCTATCTGCTTCGAGTAGATCGATGACATGATCGACTTAATACTACAAAGGTACAAGTTTTCTTAAAATAATAAGTTTAAATACTTACATTTACGAACTGCAAAACTATTATTTCAGGATACAATCTCAACGAAAAGTACTTACGTATACTTCCTGTCTCCTTTCACTGCTGACGATAATTTAGAGTTTGTAAGACTTTGTTTTCGTGTGAGAGAAAAAGTTGAGAATAAAAATTTTCACCAGCGGTAATTACACAGTGTTCCCATTGTTGGCATTCGCAGGCATTTTGTTGTCCCTCTCGCTTACATTTGCAATGTCAGGCAATGAGGTTAGCATAACAAAATTTTAACAGGTCACTGAGAGAATATATAATTTTCAATAAAAATCGAAAAAATGATCGATTATACACCCACTGATTGACTTTACCCACTTCTACGATACTTGTTGAAACGTTTCGATCTCATAATTAAAAGAAACCCAGTAATTTCTCCACTGGTCGTAGCAATACCGTGGAAATTATTCTTGATGTTGTGGTATTATATCATTATTAGGTACAAATGAACTTGGCGTCGCGATGTACTCGTTTAAATATCTCAGGGCAGGGCAGCTTTATCCGAATAATATCCAGACAGTAATCTCGAGACTGATGCATTATGGGTGGATAGGACTGTGCACGCAAGCCGTTTACATCTTCCTCAGTCAACTCGGAACAAGAAGCACGATAATCTTTAGACTTCACTTTTAAGGAGGCAAAAGATATGCAATATTTATTATTCCTGCTTTTACATCTTAATGCGCCTTGGACGTCTTTTAGTATTACATTGCATTTTGCATGGCATTGCGGAAGTTTGCAAAGATAGACTACGAGAAATGTTCGCGTCGAATGTTAGAAGTTAAGGCGTTGCATGAAAGAAAATGGCAAATGGAATGAAGAAGCGGAAAGGATTGGAGCTAAATAAAGGAATTGATGAAGGGTTTCATATGCAATATGAGTCTGTATGAATCGGTGCTTTAATGTGATAGTTTTGGTACATGGATTTTGAAATGTTACAGTAGACCAAACTGTAACTATGGGAAAGAAGAAAACTAGAAATCTTCATTGAATAAAACATGAACTTATGAGAGATTCAGTGAATTTGCAACGAAAAAAATCCATAGAAAAACGAGTAAAGCATTTCTTTAAACTTTACACTACAAGTATGTCGAACTTACGTTTTATGTAAATTGTCTTATTTTGTATCAACTTTTCACTTTGTGTGATAGTACAGTATACAAGATGTTCCCGAGCTAGTGTTACAAACTTTCAGGGATGATGGGGAAGGGCACATGTATCAATCTGAGATAAGGACCCCTGGTTCGGAAATGACTGAGTCGAAATTTATAAGCAAAAATACGAGTAGTTGTGTGGAAATTGATTGTAATTTGGCACCACGTGCTCTCCTTCCCTTAACCTTTGGAATAGTTGTGGAAAGATGGTATGGGCCGGATGTCTCCTACGTAGGTACTTGTGGGATACAATCTGTGAGCTTGTCTACTGTTACCATTGGCTCAACCGTATTGGAAAATCAGGTCTGCATATTCTGCTCTCGTGTACTCCTCCATTTCACTAGGACTGATCGACTGGACACTGCAACTTGTACACATACACTGCTGTCTACAGACGTGCATATCAGGACCGACCATGTCCGTTACACATTTCGCTATCTGCATTGCTTTAGTGTAGTTTCCTGTCCCCTCCCCTCAGACAGCGCACTGAATGGAATACTGTAAGTAGACAACGTAAACAATGTCAGATGAATACAGTATGTTTAAGATGTACAGATAAATACACATAAATAAGATGTACAGAGGAATAAAATTATTTCATTTCCACACAACTATTTTTGCTTATACTTTCGACTCAGTCATTTCGGGGCCAGGGTTCCTTATCTCAAATTGATACATTTTCTCTTCCCCTTCATCCCTGAAAGTTTGTAACACTAGCCCGGAAACACCCTGTATAACTTATATTTATTCAACCTGGTAGAGATAAGGCCATCAGGCCTTCTCTTTCCCTCTACTAGGGATACTTCACACATTTATATTAATGTTTGTAATCTACTGCTGGATGAAGCTAACGGTCCCGGGTTCAGATCCTAATTGGAACATGTTACCTAGTTGAAGTTTTTCCGGCGTTTTGCCTCAACTCATTATGATCAAATACTGAATAACTTTCGGCGCTGGACCCCAGACTCATTTCGCTGGCACTATCATCTTCATCTCATTCAGACGCTAGATAACCGTGCAGTTGATAAAGTGTTGTAAAATAAAAGAACTCAGTAATGACGTCAGGTTTAAATGAATATGCTCTTTAAATATTTAGTTGTATAGTTTGGATTTTTTGACACTTTCATTTTCAGCACGTTTCTATATATATTTAAAATATGAAGGGTTCAGAAATTTTAAAACTATGAAGCTATTTTTTCTGCATACTCTATAGAATATGGTTAATTAAAATACACTATCGGAGTTTTTATATTCATTCATTCATAGTGTTCTGCCCAAGAACAGGTCTTTCACTGCAAACCCAGCATTCTCCAGTCTTTCTTATTTTCTGCCTTCCTCTTTGTCTCTTCAAATGATCCATATATCTTAATATCGTTTATCATCTGATATCTTCTTCTGCCCCGAACTCTACTTCCATTCACCATTCCTTCCAGTGCATCCTTCAGAAGTAAGTAAAATAAGAATATTTAATTGATCACTAAACTCTGAAACGAATTAGTAAAAAAATCGTACATTTATAACCAAAAATAAAAGTATATTAGATATACTATAAGTAGAAATATAAGGTATAAATCATATAAAACCTATAAATCTTGAATATAAATAAAAGTTAATAGATATCAACTTATTACCAATATTCAGTTTTTTCTAAACCTGTGACCCAGCCAATTTCTTTTCCTCTTTCTGATCAGTATTATCATCACTCTTTCTTCATTCACTCTTTGCAACACAACTGCGTTTCTTATTCTGTCTGTCCACTTCACACGCTCCATCCTTCTTCATATCCCTATTTCAAATGCTACTAGTCGCTTCTCTTCACTTCGTCGTAATGTCCATGTTTTTGCCTCCATACAATGCTACTCTTCACACAAAGCACTTCGCTAGTCTCTTCCTTAGTTCTTTCTCCAGATGTCCGCAGAAGATGCTTCTTTTTATTATCGTGTTTATTTTGTCAGACTGGTGCAAATTTATTTATTTATTTAATTACTTATTTATTTATTTATTTATTTATCTATTTTACTTATTTATTTATTGATTTATCTATTTTACTTATTTATTTATTAGCTAGTGAGTACAAATTAAAATTATAAAACAAAAATGTTTCTAGCCACTACCGTAAGAGCCAGGTTCATGTACGGTGTGTCTTATATATAATATATATGATAAAATTTACAAGGACATTGTACTAAATACAGTAAGTAACTTAATTCAGATCAATAAATAACACACAAGAGCAAAAAAAAAAAAAAAAGAAGAAAGAGAAAAAGATGGAAAAAACACATTTAATATAAATTGACAATCAGACAGAAGCCAGTGATATTCAATAAAACATGAATATAGTCGGCAGGAATAAAAGGTAAAGAAATACATTTGTTAATATTATATATCATGAATAATTTTATAAATTTCTTTTTTTAAGCTTCAATTTTAAAATATTTCAAATTTGGAAAATGGTTTATAATTTTATTGTAAAGTCTTGGGCCGAAACTAGCACAATGTTTAAGAGCTGCACTTGTATAACATCTAGTTTAATGCAAGAGAGGACAAAAAAATGTATTTCTCTCGCTTGGAATCGATTCTGGTTTCAAAGATGGACACACTTAAACGCGAACACCGAAGAGAAAACTTGATCCTTTTTAATCTTAAAGTTTTGAAACAAATATTGATGGAAACGCAGCTTTGCTAGAGCTCGGGTGAAGGAAGTCGTGGCATATTTTAATATAGAAACTGTTTGTATCTTGAGAATAATGACCTTCGTGATATATGACCCGGACATTTCGTTACGTAGCAGACAAGATAAGGTTGATCCACGTGTGTTATTGGAAATAGGAAGGATTGGAAGAATTAAACACGAATATGTATGAAGAGAGATGGAATAAGAAAAGATCAGATTACGTATAAAGAGACGGAAAATGCGTAAATGTTGGGAAAGTAGGAGAAGGTAAAGATATTAGACAAGTAAAATAAGAAATGGAGATTGAAACGGGATAACGGAAATGAGATAAAAGAGAGCGAATAAGAAAAAGGAGAGGAGTAATGGCTGAGACAGGTAGGAGACGAAAGGGAATATAAAACTGAGAAGGACAGAGAATTCCTCTAGGCCGTGCTCTTCACGGTCTGTTGGATATGCTCACACTTCAGCTGGGGAATGACGCGAAAATCTGTTCCAAAAATGCGAACCTGCTGCCATCTATAAACACGAGGGAAGATCGTGCCGTTGCCTTCATATTCAAGAAAAGGGGTAAAAAAACGGAAGAAGCGACAGTTTGACAGCTCAGGAGATATGAAAGGTGAGCAATCTGATAAGAGATATGTGGAAGTCACACCGCCTGGTGCCGAATACCGTGTGACTGTTGCGAGGTTCCGTGTTCTATACTCGGTATCTCACGGAACGAAATTTATCTCGCCTTTTCCAGAATACTAATAATCGAGTTTAAGAAAATGTTATAAATCGATACCTTCTTCATTTCTATAAAACGGCCGGAAATGTGGACGAACTCAGAATGGCGCCGAACAAAATGGGGGAGGGGGAGAACTGAATTTTTTTTAATTTATAAAAAATGTAAATTATAAATATGAATTCTCTGCGTTTATCTGAACCTAAATTTAAAACCAATGCAGCTTTTTATCATAGTATGATTCAAGGTCGTACATTAATTTTATTAAACAAATGTTATTCTAATATTATTTTAACCATTAATTCACAGGCTATCTTATTTTCGAATAAAAGATATTGATAAGCTGAACCTTCCTCCTGTGACTCTGAATAAAGCGATCATTCTATTCAGTTCAACTGTAAAAAACCTGGGAGTTCATTTTCAAATCTAACCTTACCTGGGACACGCACATCAAACACACATACAAGAAAGTATTTTCCACTCTTCACTCATTAAAAAGATTGTACCACTATCCAGCTAAATTAAAGCAGACGCTTGTACAGACTCTTATTATGCCTCATTTCGATTATTGTGACGCTTTATTCAGTGATCTCAGGGTGGATTTACCCCAGAAACTGCAACGTGTTCGTTTCATTTGTAATGTCCGCTACTACGATCACATTTCGCCTTCTTTCGATAAATTATTGTCTCAGGTTAAATGAGAGGAGAAAGTTACATTCCCTTTCTCTCTTATACCGAATTTTGCTCTTACTTATCTGTCCGATTCCACAGTCTTTCTCGGTATCATAACTTAAATACTCGGTCACAATATGATAACACGCTAGAAATACCACTGCACACATCATCTCTTTATTCTTCATCTTTCACTGTTGCTACTTCTCGTCACTGGAATTTTCTGCCGCCTGAAGTCAAGGGCTGCCGAACTTTAATTTCCTTTAAATGTAAATTAGAAAAATATCTTATGATGAGTTGCCAGACCTAACGCGTTCCAAATATTTAATGGAATGTGTTCCACTGTATTTATTTTTATTTTTTTTTGTTTCTTATTTTTATTATCTGAATCGTGTTTATTTATCACTTAACGCCAATATGTATCCCACTGTGTTTTTTTTATTAATCTATTTTTTTGTGTACATTTTATTAAATTGTCGGTTTCTGGTTTAATTATGTAAATCCTACTCAATTGTAATCTAATACTAATATGTATACTAATGTGTTTATTTTTATTTTTACTATGTACATTTTTTATTGAATTATCGGCTTCTGTTGTTATGTGATTCGTATTTGATTCTAACAACATTAATATGTATTTCACTAGGTTTATTTTTATTTTATGAGGTAAATTTTATGTAACTACCTCTTTTGATCACATTATGTACCTAAATTGTATCAGTATGTAATTACTTAATTCCGATCCAGTTTTATGTTCAACTGTGTAAGCAAGTTTTAATCCTGGTTGAGTGTAAGAGAAGGCCTTACGGCCTTAACTCTGCCAGGTTAAATAGAGCCATTATTATTATTATTATTATTATTATTATTATTATTATTATTAATTCTCTCCAAACTAATAAAAAAATAAACAAAATGTATTGGATTTATAGTTTGGACTTAAAGATATTTGAAGCTTTTTAATTTGTAATTTATTTACTCTCAATTTTATATTTGTTTGTATTGGAATCCCCTCCTGAGTACTCATTCAAGAGTGGGCTAGTTTATATTATATATTATATTAACTTGTAGGCCTATTCATTTGAAATTTACTAGCAATAAAATAAATAAAGAAAAGATACATGAATTATTTTTTGCATACTAGTTTTGGGTATTACTTGGTACAAGCATGCAAATTTTCAATGCTGTTGTGTAAGTAATATCAGCATTATTAATTTCTTATTAATATTTTGATATCTATATAATTGTTATCTTCTGCTACAATTTCATAAATTTATTAATATATTTTTTATCAAGGTAGCTTATGGCATAGTAAAACATAATTGGCATTTAGTTTGCTCAAGGTCTGATTATATTTTAAATTAAAATTTTTGAAATTTAATCATTTCATAATTAAAAAAAAAAACATGCATATTGGGAAATTAAAAATTTTTAGACCCGATCACACTTTACAAAATTGAATGTCAATTTCCAAATATTGAAATACACTGAAACAGCAGAAAAAAATCGGAACAATATGTCAATAAATGTGGGAATAGATTCATTTAGAAGAAGTGAGTGTGTAGAAAAAATTTAAACCAAGAAAATAGACACCAAAGTTTAAATGCATTCTGTATACATCCTGAAACTCTGCTAACACTTACAGTACTACCTGAAACGGACTCTATGTCTCACTGTGCAAATTGAAGAAAACAAATAATTTTGAAGTAAAGAGAGTAGAATCGATTTTTTTATTTAATAACGCTCGCAACTGCAGAGATTATATCAGCGTCGCCGGTGTGCCGGAATTTTGTCCCTCATGAGTTGTTTTACATGCCAGTAAATCTACTGACATGAACCTGTCGCATTTAAACACACTTAAATGCCGTCGACCTGGGCCGGGATCGAACCCGCAACCTCGATCATAAAGGCCAGAACTATACCAACTACGCTACCGCGGCCGACGATACTGCACGACTTCAAAAATGGCGGTAGAAACACCTAATAGAGGTGGACTATGCAAATGAAACTTGGTGAAATGATTCACAACAACATTTCGATACAACTGATGCAACAATTTTTTTACTGTTGTTCACAATAAACCGGAAACGAGAACCAGAATGAAAAAGAGGACGGTAAAATTGTTAAAATGTGAATATTTAAATGTGAGCATTCACAATTAACGAGAAGCTTGCCGGAGGCCAGGAACGGGAACGTGAGGTTGCCCAAGTTTCAAATTTTCCGTTCTCGTTTCCGATCACAGCCTACAAGATTCATTCTACTGCCATGACAAAGCTACTTGATCGTCGTATATTTTGTACCAAGGAGACGGTGACATAATTTTCTTCTTCATGCATCGTTTCTATCTAACTCGGAAATTCAGTAGAATCACTTTCCATATTTGCTATGTGTATATATGTGACCAGACTACCACGTGAATTGAATTCTTTATCATAAATTCTTAAGTTCTTTAACCTGTGTTTATGTTAGCTAGTTTGTTCTCGTGAGAGAACGTCATTGGTCAATTATACACGTAACATCAGAATGCGTAATATCGACTTGACATACCTATCGTTATTTACGTACATATCGATATTCATATCCGTTTCCGTCCTCGGTTTATTGTGAATCAAAAGTCTTCACTCCCACGTCCTACGTTTTCAATTCTCGTTATGGTTCTCGTTCCCGGTTTATTGTAGACCAGCCTTTAGCCCTACGCCAAACCCCCAAGCTGGAGGACCAATCCTTATCGACTGTCCGCGACTGCTTATTCAATATATTCGCAGCTAACCTAAATATCTCTGGAATAAGTTACCTAGTGACGTCAGGGATTGCCGGACACTGTCACAGTTTAAAAGTAAACTAGAAAAGTATGTTTTATCTCACGAAATCCGTTTCTGAGAAGTTGCTAGATTTATGGCGAAGTTTTTACTTTTAGTATTTTGGCAATAATTTCCTTTTGTTGGATTAACCCTTCCTCTTGTCTTTGTACCAGTATATTAGAACGGCTTATTGTACCTTGGTTAATAATAATTATGCTGAATGACACTGTTATTTTGTTCTGTATTTGTTGTTCATGTTTTTACTTTTGTTTGTTCTATTTTTTTTTTGCATCATTTAATATGTTAGACTAATTTTTATTATTTTAATTTTCTACTTGTATGTTCAGTTGTTTTTATGTCATATTCATTCTGTCATTCGTTATTACTGCAGATGAATTGCATTGATGTATAATTTTTTTGTAGTTTTATTGTATTTCTGGTAGTGTGGAAGAAAAGGCCTGATGACCTTAACTCCAGAGTAAATAAATAAATAAAATTAATTAATTAAATAAAATAAGTAAATTAAATAAATAAAATAAATAAATCAATCAAATAAATTCGACGGATGGATGGATGGATGGACGGACGGATGGATGGATGGATGGATGGATGGATGGATGGATGGATGGATGGAAGAATGAATGTTGTCTCCTCTATATGCAACCCGAGAACGCACCATGCCATGAATAAAGAATCCATCTCTTGTATCATCCTATGGATGTTGCTTTCAGTCCAGACGATCATTGCAAGAACGCGTTTTATTCTTCCTCACGGTCTTCATTGCTTACAGCGCGTGAATTGTATTGACAGCATTATTTTCCAATCCAATTTCAAGATTAACATCCAAACGAAGACGACAACCGCTTGAATCTAGGAAGACTGCTTATTTATTTATTTATTTATTTATTTATTTATTTATTTATTTATTTATTTATTTATTTATTTATTTATTTATTTATTTATTTATTTATTTATTTATTTATTCATTAACTTATTTATTTATTTATTCTGGTGTAGTTAAGGCCATCAGGCCTTCTCTTCCACAACACCAGGAATACAAATACAATAAAAATACACTATATACAAAGTAAAGGTACACAAGGAATAAAGAGAGAGAGAAAAAACACTGTAAACAAAGTAAAGCCACACAAAAACGTACACAGGTTGCAGTCACACAAACTTTATATGATTAATTAATTGTATCCTAACTAATTAACTAACATAAACAAGAAACTTGCAATTTTAAACTTTAGGGTAACTACATAGAACGACGAACTTTTGACCTACATTCAATACTGGATTATAAATACAAATAATAATGGGTGGTGTGTAATATTGCATGTTATCTAATTCCCTTCGAGGGCCTTGGTTTAATTCCATATACGATATTTTTTTTCTGAATCGGAATCCACAGGACGTAAACTCGTCACAACACCAATTCAATAATATGCAATAATTATAGTCGTTTATTTTTATGAAATGTATTATTCCTGTTTATGTGAGTAATAAAGCACATTAATTAATGTATTTTATGTCTTTGTGTTTCAATGTTTATTCTAATTAGGCTATAGTGTTCACATAATTATACTTCGTAGTATGATCTACAATGGCTTCTAATACTGAATCACGGCTTAATAAAAAATAATGAAAAATATAATTATACAGGGTGGATGGTAACTTCTGGACCAAAATGAAAATGGTAATAGACCATGAGGAGAGATTTGAAAAATCGAAATAAGTTTTCTCTCTAACATTCACCGAAATCGTTATGTTTCTATCAAGTATTTGGCAACATCACGGCTACTGCAATAACTCTACAAGCGCCGCCTGCACTCCTTGCCTTCTCCTCCCCTTTGCTGTATTCAGTCGGTGACGCGCAACAGTGCGCTACGTTGCCAGATTTATTTCAACGATTTTTGCAGTTATGCAATTTAAAGTCATGACTGAAGCCGGATGAGGAACTGAAGCCGGATGATCTATGGCGAGTCCTTGGCATCAACCCCTTTGATTTGATTACCTGGTTGGGTTTTTCCGAGGTTTCCCCCACCGAAGAGGCAAATGCCGGGTAGGCTAATATTTTGGCGAATCCTCGGACCTCATTTCATCTCACTACATCTCGCCAAAATGTAAAAAAAATTTGTACAACATTGTAAAAATTGTAGAAAATTACTAAATTGTAAAACTATAAAAATTTGTAAGAATTGTAATTGTAATATTGTAAAATGTTGACATGTTCCACATCTTAAAGCTTCATTGCTCATGTAAGTTCTATGGAATAAAATAAATGAATGAATGAATGAAAACGGTTAGATATGCAAAAAATTTAAGTGTGCTTAAATGCAACATCCTCATATCAGTAGATTTACTGACTCTGATATAACCTCGGCAGTTGCAAGCGTCGTTAAATAAACCATAATTTAAAAAAAAAAAAAATTAATTACAGCAGTAGAAGCGAGAGCATGTTGGGAAAATTTGCCTTGGTTACAATTTTTTCGCCATGATTTCACTTTACTGAACTAGAATTTTGAACAGATTCTCGAGCTTTATTCGGTCAACGATTATGTATTACTCTTAAAAGTTTTCTTTCTATTTATAAAAGTAACTAAAATATAAACTAGTAACCTCATCAAAATCCAGTACCTTTGGAAACAGTTAAATTGTTTCACTTACCAGTAGCATTACACAGAATTGCCCGAAATTAGAAAACAGAGTCCTTCAAATAGGAGCAGTAATAGAATTCCATTTAATCCAAAACAGAGGTAACACAATAATTACATTGGGGAATCTGATGTAATTAATCCATGCCCAGTTAGAATGCTATTTGAAAACACGAATTAGCACCAATAGATGCACTTGCAGCTATCGCTGCGGTCAACTACAGTAGATGTGTGACACTACATCATTAACACACGTCGTAAATGATCGCCTAAACGCTTTCGTGTACCTTCCTGATTTAATTTTCGCTCCAAGTTAAACGGATTAAGAAACGCGATTCTTTTGACAAAATACATTCGCAGAATTCAATGTTTATTAGAAGGAATCCGGTATAGTCTTCACCTTAATGACGGAGCTACCTAATGACCGGAACATCGAGTGTTTTGAATGTGACATTATCCGACTAGTTTAACAGAGGATTAAAATAGTTATACTACTAGCGTATTTGATCTCATACATAGAAGACAATTACCACTGAAGCTCTTTTCTATGTGTAGAGAGATGTATAAAGTATCACTTTATATTGCTTTATCCCAATTATCTTGAAGTGAAGAAGAACAACTTCTATAACAAGTATAAATACATAATTTATTTTCTATTGCTTTATCCCAATTGTCTTGAAGTGGAGAAGTAAGAACAACTTTTCTGACAAGTATAAATGCATAATTTCTTTGTCTTTTCTATTGCTTTATCCCAATTATCTTGAAGTAAAGAAGTAAGAAAAACTTCTATGATAAGTATAAATAGATAATTTATTTATCTTTTCTATTGCTTTATCCCAATTATCTTGAAGTGGAGAAGTAAGAACAACTTCTATTACAAGTATAAATACATAATTTATTTTTCTTTTATATTGCTTTATCCCAGTTGCCTTAAAGCGAAGGAGTAAGAACAACGTCTATGACAAGTAGAAATACATAACTTATTTACCTTTTCTATTGCTTTATCCAAATTATCTTGAAGTAGAGAAGTAAGAACAACTTTTGTGACAAGTATAAATATATAATTTATTTACCTTTTCTATTGCTTTATCCAAATTGTCTTGAAGTAGAGAAGTAAGAACAACTTTTGTGACAAGTATAAATATATAATTTATTTACCTTTTCTATTGCTTTATCCAAATTGTCTTGAAGTAGAGAAGTAAGAACAACTTTTGTGACAAGTATAAATATATAATTTATTTACCTTTTCTATTGCTTTATCCAAATTGTCTTGAAGTAGAGAAGTAAGAACAACTTTTGTGACAAGTATAAATACATAACTTATTTACCTTTTCTATTGCTTTATCCAAATTGTCTTCAAGTAGAGAAGTAAGAACAACATTTGTGACATAATTTATTTGTCTTTTATATTGCTTTATCCCAATTGTCTTGAAGTAGAGAAGTAAGGACAACTTTTCTGACAAGTATAAATACATAATTTATTTGTCTTCTCTATTGCTTTATCCCAATTATCTTGAAGTGGAGAAGTAAGAACAACTTCTATAACAAGTATAAATACATAATTTATTTATCTTTTCTATTGCTTTATCCCAATTATCTTGAAGTGGAGGAGTAAGAACAACTTCTATGATAAGTATAAATACATAATTTATTTATCTTTTCTATTGCTTTATCCCAATTATCTTGAAGTGGAGGAGTAAGAACAACTTCTATGATAAGTATAAATACATAATTTATTTGTCTTCTCTATTGCTTTATCCCAATTATCTTGAAGTGGAGAAGTAAGAACAACTTCTATGACAAGTATAAATACATAATTTATTTATCTTTTCTATTGCTTTATCCCAATTATCTTGAAGTGGAGAAGTATGGACAACTTTTCTGACAAGTATAAATACATAATTTATTTGTCTTTTCTATTGCTTTATCCAAATTATCTTGAAGTAGAGAAGTAAGAACAACTTTTGTGACAAGTATAAATATATAATTTATTTACCTTTTCTATTGCTTTATCCAAATTGTCTTGAAGTAGAGAAGTAAGAACAACTTTTGTGACAAGTATAAATACATAATTTATTTACATTTTCTATTGCTTTATCCAAATTGTCTTGAAGTAGAGAAGTAAGAACAACATTTGTGACAAGTATAAATACATAATTTATTTGTCTTTTATATTGCTTTATCCCAATTGTCTTGAAGTAGAGAAGTAAGGACAACTTTTCTGACAAGTATAAATACATAATTTATTTGTCTTCTCTATTGCTTTATCCCAATTATCTTGAAGTGGAGAAGTAAGAACAACTTCTATAACAAGTATAAATACATAATTTATTTATCTTTTCTATTGCTTTATCCCAATTATCTTGAAGTGGAGGAGTAAGAACAACTTTTCTGACAAGTATAAATATATAATTTATTTGTCTTTTATATTGCTTTATCCCAATTGTTTTGAAGTAGTGAAGTAAGAACAACTTTTCTGACAAGTATAAATATATAATTTATTTGTCTTTTATATTGCTTTATCCCAATTGTTTTGAAGTAGAGATGTAAGAACAACTTTTCTGACAAGTATAAATACATAATTTATTTGTCTTTTATATTGCTTTATCCCAATTGTCTTGAAGTGGAGAAGTAAGAACAACTTTTCTGACAAATATAAATACATAATTTACTTGTCTTTTCTATTGCTTTATCCCAATTGTCTTGAAGTAGGTAAACAGCGCGTTTCTCTTCATGTAATATGTGAATACATTTTATGCAATAAAATAATTTTGCTTATAAATAGCAGCAAAGTGAAGATATCGCGTTCTTTATTTTTTACGAGTTAATTAATCCTGCCAACAACAGATTTGTGCAAATATTTCAATTTTTCAAATTCTCGGTTGGTCTGCTGTTACATGACTCTGTTCATTTAAAGTTTTTTTAATTGCCTTTGAAGTTTCAGAACTGTATTTTTCCATATACGAAAGTATAGACTATTTTGAGAGATATATTGCTTTCTACTCCTCTGGAAATCTCAAGGGCTTTCCAATATTTTCTGTAATTGAGTAGCAATCTCATCTTGATTATTTACTTTCATCAAGTGTTCAATAAAATCGCAAGCTGTGGACCCATCCTGCGTGTCGTCTCCACTCCGAGCGGACTGCTTGAACACAGAAGTGGATTCAGACGTAAATCTCCTTCGGTACCAGTAGTCTACCTCCGATATAGTGCATCTTGAAACGTTACGTGCCGGAGTGTCGGAACGACGTTAAGTTGAAAGGTCAAGCAAGGTCACGATGAAAGGAGCGTGCTATGAGAGTTACAACACGACATTGCGCGATTACTGGGGGGTGGGGAGACCCAAATAAGATAAAGTGAAATTGAGAATGAGTGGGGGAGAGCTACTTTGTATACGACGAACATGGATTGTAATCCAATTTGAATTAAACAAGCAACGTCCCAAATAACGGTTTACTTTACCTAAATCAACACGGCAATCTATTCTGGAATCTGATAGAAATGTAGTCTGTAACCATCAGTTTTCTGCAGTGCACTTACATAAATTGAAATAATAATTTTATAAGACAAGCGTAGCGTTTTCAGGTACAAATCCTGGGAATTCGGATTCTATTTCCGTTATGGACATGGGTGCCCCCTTCCTTGAGTTCTTTTGTTTTCCTGAAACTACAGTCATGCAGTCAGGACCGCCGAGAAGGGGGGGCAAAGGGGGAGAACATTTGTTACATGAATCTGACATACTAACCAACAAAGCAGAATTAATACAAATTACCACTTCATTATGTAAATATTTAATTTTTATAGCCTATAATAGAACATCGGTTTCCCACAATCATCGACACGACACTTGAGGGCTCCGGAATTTGCCTGAAATAGGTAACCGTCGCTTGTACCGAACACGTTCAATTGGCTTGCCCTCTTATCTACCAACCCCTACCGGTCCACCGCAATATGCTAGTGGACTCTCCCAAATCCAAGCCGGAGGATTACATTTCCTTTTCAATCGGGCCTACATAGTAACGAAACTTTCGTCTTTTCGTTGTCGTTTTTCTACTTAATTCTGCTCATTAGTGTTACCAGTGGACAATGGACAAGTAGAAGCATAAGTCGGGAGCTGAGAAACGCAAGGAGAGAAAGAAAAATTGGAAGATACATAGGTTGGATAAAAAGTAATGGCAACAGTTCGATATTTCTGACGTGGCTTTATTCACAGGGGTACAACATTTACGTACCTTCTATATAGTAGCCCCCCTTATTTATTACCTTTTGCCAAATGTTTGGAAGGCGTCGTACACCATCAGCGCGTCCATCTTTGTTGATGTTCTGTATTGACCGCCCAAGCACGGATAAGTATATCTCTGGTATTGTGCCGGGTCCCTCGCAGTGGTTCTTTCACTTTGGTGAAAAGATCGTAATCGCATAGATCATATCGGGTGAGTACGGTGGATATTCCAGAATCTCCCATTGCCAGCGATGCAAGAGGTCCTTGATAGCTGCAACGGTGTGACTCCTTGCATTATCATGAAGAATAATGAGATTCTGTACCACCAATGTCTTGCAGAATGTGGAGCACAGTTTTGTGACATACTCAGACTTCCGCTGCGCAGTCCATCGGCGATCAGCATCCAACAGGGAAGCAAGGAGTTGAACTGTGTTGTCCTCCACGCGGGGTCGTCCTGTACGGAGGTTGTCCTGAACGGCATCCCTGCCTTCCCGAAACGCTGTAACCCATCGTGCCACTGTGCGATATGGCAACGCTGCATCGGCATATGCTTCATGCAGTCCCTGAAAACATTCTTGTGCACTACGACCTCGTGTCACTTCAATTTTGATGCAGGAACGTTGCTCTAGTTTTGTAAACGTGGTCTTAGGGCGCTCGCACTATCCCTAAGAAAATCAACGTTCTACACACTGCAGTAGATTGACAGAGTACTGTCGCCGCTGGCTGCACTAACTAATCTAACAGTCCTTGTTCATGTCCACACAGCTGGCAGCTCTCGAACGCACCATCGTCAAGTGACAGCAGTGTTGCCATTACTTTTTATCCAACCTATGTATTAAGAAAGGGAGTAGAACTTTGTTTGTAGTTGGTGTGAAATTAAGCGACCTTGGAAAACTAAAATGTAGCAGACAAATTGTGTCACTGAATGTGTTGTTCGAAAACAAGAGCCTTTCCAAAAACAATATTACAATATTTTGAAAACTCAAGCATGGAGAATGTGTTCCCAGAGACTGGCTAGTGTGGAGTGAAACAAATCAGGGAAAATAGTACTGTGACTGATTTGTTTCACTCCACACTAGCCAGTCTCTGGAAACACATTCTCCATTCTTGAGTTTTGAAAATAATACTGGAAAGGCTCTTGTTCCGTCATTTAGAAGGTCATTAGGCAGGTTGGGGGTACTTTTTCGAATTCAGAGTAACAATGTGCCAAGAAGGACTAAATAACTTTAGCCTCCTTAGTCTGGAGAGCGATCTTGCTATGTCTTTAAATTTTGATGATACAGTGTGTTTCAAAAATACGAGGCATAATTTCAGGTATGTATTTCCCACATGTAGACAATCAAAATAGTTCATTACAACATGTGTCCGGAAATGCTTCATTTCCGAGTTATGGCCTTCACAACATTGATATTCTCCGGAACGTTTTTCTTTCCGCAGGTCGTTGTCATTACAGAAGGTGTTCAAAATGTCCACCTCCTGCTTGAATAGAGATCTCACATCGATGTCTCATTGACCTGCGAACACGATCCCAAACTCCAGGAGTATTGCGTATGTCCTCAGAACATGCCACAATTCGATTCCGAAGGGATTCCAAATCAGGCACCGGAGACGAATAAACCAATGATTTTAAATGGCCCCACAAGTAGAAATCGAGAGGGTTCAGATCAGGTGAGCGTGGAGGCCAAGCAATTGGGCCACCTCTACCGATCCATCGATCAGGAAACCTTCGATCCAAGTACCGGCGAGCCGTACGACTGAAGTGTGCATAACTCGGAAATAAAGCATTTCCGGACACATGTTGTAATGAACTATTTTGATTGTCTACATGTGGGAATACATACCAGAAATTATGCCCCGTATTTTTGAAACACCGTGTATAATTGATGATTTTGCATCAGTGAAGTCAAAGAGAGTTGTTTGTTGATGTTGGCCTGCAGGTCAGAAATTACAGCTGTTTAAGAATAGCGTTTTATGAAAACGAAACGAAACAAACGACAACGAAAATACGAAAGTTTCGTCATGAAAGATATTATGTAGGCCCTACTAAAAAAGAAGCGTGATGAATAGGCTATTAATATATTGCGCTAAAGTGAAGTTTTGCTAAAAGTTTTCAATGTAACAAAACTATATTTTTAGATTCGTATCTGTGTATGGGGTTATTTTTTTTATTTATTTTGCAAATAATTATTATGGTCAGAATAATTGGTAACTTGTCATTTTTAACTTTTTTTCAACGAAGCCCTAGCACAATATTGCACAGGGGCCCATAAATCCTGTCTGCGGCCCTGGTCATGCTTCATAATGCCCACGTGATCAGGGAGTACCAGTACTGCTGTTACTAAGATTCTACAAATACTAGTGGCTTGTGCAGCAAATGCTGCGAACTAATTTCATTAGACGTTCAAATAAACATTTTTCAGATTTATTTTCAATGAAAAATGCCAGACTTCAATTTTTCGAGTTTCAACGCGAAAACACAAGTAACAATGTCAGGGCGATCAGTGGGTTTTTCATGTGGGAGTAAAGCAATAGCTATTTCACGTCATTGTGGATTGTAGGTGAAAGTTAAAAAAAAAGTCAGGTTCGCTATGCTTTCGAACAATAGACATAGCATCTTGGTATAGCTTCTGCATGTAGAGAGTAAAATCGTTTTATCCTGCTAAGAGATCTTGCAGAAATGATAGGGAGACTACAAAATTTTGTAGGCCTCTTATTTTATCAGTACGTAATACCGTCTTTCCTTAGGAACTGTAATTTTTGCGCCCTCTCGTTCAAGCCAATACTGAAGAGAATGACACATATAAGTACAGTATCTACACCTCACCGCCATTAAATATATGAAAAAAAACCAACCCCACTTGATTAATAACTATAAAAATATTAGAATTTTAATAACAATATTAACTAACGTTTTTCGTATTCATAAACTAGTATCAGCGATATGATATGATATGAATCCTGTTTAGCACGCTCGTAGCCCGGCCTAGCGAAATGCCTATGAATAGCACCCCTAAATACTAAAGCAGCAATTTTTATGGCTTACTAGAAAAAAGATGCAATTTCATCAAAATCCTAGCCCTAGTTATAAGAGTGGGGGAAAAAATCGCATTGCTTGCTCGGATCTTCTCGTGAAATGCGGACTGACGTGCTCTCAAAATCTGTTTTTCTTTCTCACCAGAGATATTTAGTTAAGTATTAGGCTACAGCGTCACCAAAATTCCGTTCTTTAAAAGAATAATTGTAAACGGTTGTGGAAATATTTTACTTCGTTGGATCGGTATTCATTACATATATGGAAAGTAGAAAAGGCGAGAAAACTAATTACCTTTGGTAATGGACCTACTGTTATGTGTTTACCAAGTAGGTAATATGATAATTTCATTATAAACCGTTAATATGATTCAATACCTTTATAAATTATTAATACATTATGCAACGAGCCTATAATGGTAGTAATTAAGACGCAATTATATTTGTTTATGAAACGAGCGCATAATTTTTATTTTTTTTTATTTTATTGGGTTATTTTACGACGCTGTATCAACATCTAGGTTATTTAGCGTCTGAATGAAATGAAGGTGATAATGCCGGTGAAATGAGTCCGCGGTCCAGCACCGAAAGTTACCCAGCATTTGCTCGTTATAATTTTCATACGAACGTCTTAATTACCATTATGTGCAAGTTTCATACGACTTTTTATGCTCGACCATATTTATAACTTGAAATTATTCAAAATTAGGTCATGTTATGGTTATGTGCGAACTGACCTGAATTGTGAGATGTGCGCAGACGCGAAAGTATTGATTTTTTCCGAGGCCGAATGTCATTGACCTTGATAGAGAATAAGATGAGCATTAGTCTGATATAACCTGGAAATTGATTTAGAATTGAAAAACGAGATGACAAATTGAATTTATTTGAATATTATTTACAATTAACGCTAATTATTATAGCAACAGAACATAACTTTCTGCGACAGTATTGGATTCCCAGCCTCCGTGACTTTTCGCTAATTGTCTTTCGATTGCATATCCGAGAATAATCGATATTGTCGGTTTTATAACGGTACAAAGGTGACTTGTCATTGGCTGAACACCTGAACTTTAATGAATAGGTGTACTTTAACGAGGTGCATTAAAGGGCTACTACCAGGTGTATAATTACTACATTTCGGCATGGTCGAGCATAAAGATATTAATGTTTCTAAAATACAATTGTAAAAAAAAAGACAATATTATAAAATAATCCAATACAGAAATCTCCCTATAACAATGCTTGGTTTAAACGCAGGATTCTTTGCTCGTGGTTAAGAGTCGAACACTTCGTCTTTGAAGGTGTTAATGTCGATTCTACAGTATTGTGAACCCTACTCGTTTATTCGTAATGTATAATTGATAATCAATTTCATTCTTGACAGTTATATTCAGTACACTTGGCCGTTTGCAGTGTAATGAAAATAAAGTATAATATGGATTCGATAATATCGCGAAAGCAGTAGGTGTAATATTCACTAACGGTTGCCAGTTCTTTCTATCTCTCTTTTTACTCTCTTTGTTCCTTTGAGATATTCTTTTGTCCCAATCGTCACTGGAGTAATCAAGAAAATCAATAAGCGCTTTTATATTTAATGCTCCACTACGGATATGAACCTTACATCTACGGATATCTGCCAACAAAACGTTCTAGAACTCAAGCACAGACCATTTTAATATCGTAGCTCAGCTGGTTGCAGATGTTTTTTTTTAAGACTGTTCCCTCTTTTTTTTGGTAATTTTGATTTTGCGTAACTTTCCTGTAATTTCCTCTTATATTTAAACAATTTATTAACATAATTTTAATTCCAATTTATTGGTGGACATTTAAAAAAGAGAGGAAGAGAAAAGAAGAGACAGCAGTTCAGCTTAAGAATGTGCTGCCCTTAATTATTTTCTTTTTTTTAAGAATTTTACATTTCTTGTCATTTCATAGCAACAGAGATATTTTCTGAAGTTCATACCTAAAATTTTCAAATATTTTATGATTACTATTAGAAATGAGTCGATACCATAATTTAGCGATAGACAAAACTGTTAAAATAATTATTATATTTTTATGCTCGACCATGCCGAAATGTAGTAATTATACACCTGGTAGCAGACCTTTAATGCATGTCATTAAAGTACACCTACTCATTAAAGGTCAGGTCTTTCAGCCAATGACGACTCAGGTTACAACTGTTCAGCCAATGACAGGTCAGCTTTCTACCGTTATAAAACCGCAAGTATCGATTTTTCTCGGATATGCAATCGAAAGAGAATTAGCGAAAAGTCACGGAGGCTGGAAATCCAATACTGTCGCAGAAGGTTATGTTCTGTTACTATAATAATTAGCGTTAATTGTAAATAATATTCAAATAAATTCAATTTGTCATCTCGTTTTTCAATGTCTAATTTAATTTCAATGTTATCTCTGTAGGTTCTTATGGCCTAGCAAGGTCAATGTGGACATCTGTTCCTCGGAAAAAATCAATACTTTCGCGTCTGCGTACATCTCACAACATATGGGACATTGCTCCAGGTCAGATACAATAAAATTAATAATATCAAGTTAGAAATATGGTCGAGCATATAAAGTCGTACGAAACTCGCCTATAATGGTAATTAAGAAGCTCGTATGAAAATTATGAAACTCGCTTGCGCTCGTTTCATAAATATTCATACTCACTTCTTAATTACCTTCATTATAGGCTCGTTGCATAATGTACTATTATGTACATACTAGCCTTACCCGTGTGCTCCGCTGCACCCGTTAGAATTAAATATAGAGCAATTACATAATTAAAATAGGACATTTGATCCAGGGAACATTCGTGTTTGATAGAAGGATATATCGTTTATTATGCTACTTAATTTAAATTGTGTTTAAAAAATTAAAATGCGATGATTTCGATCCAGAGACCACTCATTCGGTCATAAAAATTATTTTAGGAAATACAGGAAACGAATGTACAGAATAGCCTATCAACTTTTCTGTGCATAAGAATCTATTTTAATCTTACCTGGCCTCGATTCACTCAGAAGTTACTGTAATAACATTATAGCATTATGTCCATCTAGAGAAACTAGACTTTCCAATGGTGAATTAATAATTAATTATACAAATCGGTTAATTTAGCTTCCAACATTACTTCATACAAACACAAAAACATTCTGTGTAGGCATGTTTCATAGCTTTCGATTGTTGTTGTCCAAGGCCCCTTATAGACGAAGTCATTTGTTTTTCATTTCATTACACTGCCTTAGATGGCGTTGTTATTGTAATTTTGAAACTCATTTATCTCATTAAATATCGGACCTATCAAAATTTTGCATAGAATAGAACTTATCGGAATTTATTTTTAAGGAAACATTTGTTATGTAATATTTTTCACGAAAATTAATAATAAGGGAGATATTTCGATTTATTTAATTCAAGCCCCCATATAACCCCCCCCCCCTTTTAAATAAAATATTTTGAATGCCATATAGCCTAAATTCTAAGTTACAAAGAACTTAATTTATATTCCAATTTTAATGTAAATCGGTTCAGCCATTATCGCTTGAAAAGGTAACAAATATCCAGACAGACAGACAGACAGATATACAAACAAAAATTTCAAAAAAGCGATTTTCGGGTTCAGGGCGGTTAATTATATATGTTAGGACCAATTATTTTTGGAAAATCGAAAATTACCAGAAAAATTTCGGCTACAGATTTATTATTAGTATAGATTTGTCATCCAGAATATAAAACAACTCGAATTTCTATCTTAAACACTATTGGAAATGATCAAATAATGCCTAATAAATCCGAAAAAAAAATGTTCTTATAAATAGAAATATACAAATATAGTGCATGCATTTTATCTTCCCATGCGGCCGTGTACACCGCAGTTGCGCATATTCGAGCGTGGAAATATAAAATGTATGCATATTTTATATGATTTAAAAATAGCGTAACAAAGCCACTCTATTGAACTCTTAATCTTAGTAAAACGCCCAAATACTTAAAGTGGACATTGTCCACAATTTAAGAAGAAATATGAAAAGTTTAAAAATTATAGCCCTGGTAAATACATAACGATTAAATAAAATTCTAGTTCAGAAGTTTCAGAATTGACCATAGTAGTCGTTATTGATAAGATACAACTTTGATTCTATATACCGGGTCATTCAAAAGTTTGCGCAGAAACTGAAAGAGCTTATAAATGGGTCGAAATGTAACATTTTTCGAATAGGAACCTGTGATCTCCAAAGCAACCCTGAGTTAGTACAAACACTTATGTCACCATCACATGTTTTATGCACTAAAACCAGACGTAAGTGCTAGTTTGAACCAATAAATTATTGAGATTTGCGTTAAAATAATAAGTCTAGAAATTGTATATTTAGTATGTAGAACTACATTTGTTTATAGATCTTTTGTTATATTATTAAGTTTTGTACTTGTGAACTATATCAATAAATCAATCAATCAATCAATCAAACCATCACATGTTTACCACTTTACTTTCTGCATAATTTATGATTTAGGATGTAGGTCTAGACTTGGAAAAATTATATTCGCATACATATTAAAAATCCATCTTCACTGACCTGAAACGTATAGTATAGTGACGTGTTATTGTTATTCAAACATATTCATATGCAGTTTGCGTTGTTACAAGGTTTATTTTCGTAACCTGAACAATAGAAATGAAATAGGCAGTGTTTGATTGTATATCAAGCTTAAGCTATAGAAAGCAGTATTATGATTGTAATCATGCATAAAATCTCATTGAATATAATTTAGTTATCGTCTGTAGTGCTTTTTCAATCATTTATTATAAGGAAGATGCATAAGTCTTGTTTTTTTTTCGATCGGTGATAATTTAAGAAATAATCCAATTTAGAGTTTTCGTAATTATTTTTAACTTGTTCATCTGACACGAGGACCTATCAAATTTTCAGATTAAAAATTCTATTGCATTCCTGTATGATACATTTCTCATAGTAATTAAATACCAGTTGTATCCCGCTGGGTATTATATAGTTGGTTCTGCTGTTATTCTGTATCGCTTTTTTTTTTTTTCAAATACGATTTTTATTGAATAAAACAGCAGGAGACAATCCTATTTAAAATCTGAACTTCATTAAAACTTGGTAGGCCTATGCCTCTGCCAAATACCGAGTCACCCTATGAAACTTCTTCATTCCTATTCTAGATATGCGATAAGTGGCATTACAATACCATTTTAGCTTCATCATCTAAAATAAAAGCGGTATTGGTGATTATTTTGTCTACAACTCCTAGACCTGTTATATTGTAAGTGGAGATATAATTGGGATATTTATACTGTATTTTATATTGAAGATAATAAATCGTAACTATATCTGTCAACATAAATCAGCAAAAATATTAGTCTTCATTCTGATAGCATTAACCTCTGACACGTATATCCTTCATATTCGTATAACCAAACACACATGTACAGTGCACTAAACGACATTTCATACAAGTTGAGAGGATGCGAAGGCATTTCTTTCCCCTTCTACTTGCCCTGAGTCCGTCAGTAACAGACCGGTAGCTGTTACCGCTTATAGCCTGCACCCCCCAAGTTGTACACACAAGAAAATAAAATATTAAATAAAGTACGTAAGTGGATTGAAAATACAGTGACACAGATGTCTCACAATAATATGTATCAGTATATGTTAGTGTCGTTCTTACAATACTTTGAATTATTATTATTATTATTATTATTATTATTATTATTATTATTATTATTATTATTATTATTATTATTATTGAATTTCCAAGTTTATAGAACCCTATTTTACCCGAAGGTATATTAGGGCTGTAGTTAAATCACACATATCATAGCCCTGTACAAATATTTACATAAAATATATACATATTTATGACATAAAGTAATTAATAAATTAAGGGACGTTAGTTTGTATTATGAAGTCAGGGGGGAGCGACACAGTGCAGGTTGTCCCATTGTGTGTGCTGTAGAGTAGCAACTAGCGGTGAAGAAAACATTTATCTGCTACTGTCAGTAGCTTTTTAATGTGCCAGTTGATATAAACGGCAATAAAATGAAGTACATTGTGTATGCTAGAGTAACAACTAGCGGTGAAGAAAACATTTATCTTCTGCTGTCAGTAGCTTTTAATGTGCCAGTTGACATAAACGGCAATAAAATGAAATACAAGCGCTTAGTATAGATTTTCGAAATATAGATTACCGGTAAACATTTTCAAAAATAAGAATTTTCACCATGTTCAAAGTCAATTAGTCGAACGTTAGTAAGATAGACAGTAGCATCTTCCCCTTCACGGATGGTGAAGAGTGTGAATAGAGGGGAAAGCCTATCAATTTTTTTTAGTAGGTTATTTTACGACGCTTTATCAACATCTTAGGTTATTTAGCGTCTGAATGAGATGAAGGTGATAATGCCGGTGAAATGAGTCCGGGGTCCAGCACCGAAAGTTACCCAGCATTTGCTCATATTGGGTTGAGGGAAAACCCCGGAAAAAAACCTCAACCAGGTAACTTGCCCCGACCGGGAATCGAACCCGGGCCACCTGGTTTCGCGGCCAGACGTTACTCCACAGATGTGGACGAAAGCCTATGAACCAAACTGAAATGGGAATTAGTTTGTTTTACCCCTGTAAGCGGTACTTTCACTGTTCTCAACTACGCCAACTACTTGTCATGGGACCCACAAGTTATTCACAGAAAATTGTTTTCTACACTTAAGTGTTATAACGTAGGATTTCCTGGATAAAAGTCATCTCTTCTGGTTATTTGTTTGTTTATTTATTTAATTTGTTTATTTATTATTTGTTTATTTGACGAGTATGATCCGTAAACGTGTTAAGTTCATTTTTATTAAAGGACTGGAGTAGTATTTTATCCACCTTTGTGCGGACTAGCGAGTTTTGAAGTGGCATGCACAATAGGGCTTTTTCTTTTCTTTCTATATGTTATACAGGGTGATTCACGAGGATTTACCGTCCTTTACGGAGCTTATTTCCGAAGACATTCCGAGCAAAAAATGTCATATAAACATGGGTCCTATTCTCAATACTTACAGAGTTACGTTTCGTTATTGGAACGCATTGCTGTGAACGCGTGATCTTGGTCAGCGTGCAGTCAGCAGCCAGCGCGAGCGCTACGAAAATCAAAGATAGCCGTATGCAGTTACGTAGCGCGACGAGTGCCGTTCACAAGCGTGCGGCCAAGTGTACTCAAGCGGACGGCGACATTTTTAAAATGTGTTGTAAACTCTCCAAGACTGTAAATTAGGATGCAGATTTGAACTAAAAATAATTAAGTCGGTGGAAGTGGTGTGATTTGTAATAATTGTTGTGATAAGTGCCTAAGAATAATTGAGACTCGTTCAGACATGATTTCTTGTAAATAGTTCTCTTAATCTATCACAAAATATCTCAATATATGGTAATTGCATCACTATAGAAATTTTTTATTCTAGCTTTAATTTGTAATTCAGTAAATACAAAAATATTCTTTGTTCTTAACTTCGATGATAAATTGCCTGGCTTTTATTAATCAGGTAATCTTGTCGTACTTTAATTTTTATTGTAATTGTAATTTTAAATTTAATATGAATTATTGTAAGTATTGTAATCCCCTGGTAGAGGGGCAGAGAAGGCCTGATGGCCTTATCTCTACCAGGTTAAATAAATACTAAATACTAATAATGTAATTTTCTAGTTAAAAAATAGAAAAATATGTCTTTACGAAGCAACAAAGGAATTCACAGCACATTTTTAGCTTCATAATACTTGCCAATTATAGAAATTATACTTCTGAACGGTTCATTCTCTATTTGTATTATTCTTTTACCTTCAAACTAAAGGAAAAACATATTTTACAAACAAGTTTGAAAATATTGAGAATAGGAACTATGTTTATATGACATTTTTTGCTCAAAATGTCTTCAGAAATATTCTCCGTAAAGGACGGTAAATCCTCGTGATTCACCCTGTATATTATGTTTCATTTCTACTGACTTGTTTACATTGAATTATGATTATTTATCTTCTTCAGTTTTTTTCTGTGTATTGTATTTTATAAATTTATAGTGTTTTTTGTAGCTATCTCACTTTAACTTCTGGTTTTACTTATGGCGAGTCCTCGGCATGACTTCATTTCCCCCTTTGATTTGATTACCTGGTTGGATTTTTCCGAGGTTTTCCCCAACCAAAAGGCAAATGCCGGGTAATCTTTTGGCGAATCCTCGGACCTCACCTCATCATTGTAGAAAATTACTACATTGTGAAACTGTAAAAATTGTAAAATATTGTATAAATGTAATTGTAATATTGTAAAATATTTGACTTGTTCCACATCTTAAAGCTTCATTGCTCATGTAAGATCTATGGAAGATAATAAATGAATGTTAATTGTTTGAGAAGGCGGTATGGCCTTAACTCTGCTAAGTTAAATAAACCATTATTATTATTATTATTATTATTATTATTATTATTATTATTATTATTATTATTATTTGCAATTTAATTTAAATCCTATTATTATCTCGACTCCAATTTTGTTCGATTTCACTTGTTTATCTATAATTACCGTCTTTACTTTCGAGAAGTAACTACAATAGTTCAACCAGTTTTTGTTAGTCTGTTCTACGTGTATTCGTGAACGATGCATATTATAACACGCCGAACCTTTTTTTCATACCTTCTTTTTGGAATAGTTTTGTGCCTCTCTTTTGTTGTGTGAAGTAATATATTCGAGGCAGCAAATTACTTAGCACCCTCATTTTGTCATTTTGCTCGTGTTCGTAAATTTAAATCGCCGCCTTTGTATAGTACGTCTGTTCTGGGATCTAGTTGATGGAGCCATTGTTATCTACGCATTCTATCAGCAGCACCACCATCACATGAATTATTTGTTTAGACTCGTCAACCATCACCCCCTCCTTTCACTTCAACATCTTATACTACCCCTAATTTCCTCCCTTGAGGACTGCTGCTTTTAATTGGATTATATTAGAGATGAGCGATTACCTTATCCTAGATAAGCGGACAGGCACCAGAGGGGGCTGCGGTGGCGTGCGCAGCTAGCGTCACGTGACGGAGCGTGTTTTTTAATGGGCAAAGTCTAGAAGCCTCACGCGACCCTCTTCTAAGGGGTAGGAAGGGGATTACAGATAAGGAACACGTGCTTCGTCCACTAAGAAACTTCTCGTTTCAATTGTTTAGCGCTTTTCGTAAATATAGCTATGTAAACGTTGATTTAAACTGTGAGAGGTGTTTTCCATGTTAGGTGAGAGCGTTTTAACAGAACTAGGCCGGCTTCATGGCTATTTTTGTGCTGTATAGACTGCCCGGAACACTTAGGAATATCACACGGAAGTTGTTTCCTAACAACAAATTACGAAATGATGATGATGATGGTGATAATAATAATAATAATAATAATAATAATAATATATTAAAAATAAGAATATTTTAATAGTAATTATTATTATTATTATTATTATTATTATTATTATTAAACGCAAATATAAATGATACTAGGGAGGAAATTAAACACAGAATAAATATGGGAAATGCCTGTTATTATTCGGTTGAGAAACTTTTATCATCCAGTCTGCTGTCAAAAAATCTGAAAGTTAGAATTTATAAAACAGTTATATTACCGGTTGTTCTTTATGGTTGTGAAACTTGGACTCTCACTTTGAGAGAGGAACATAGGTTAAGGGTATTTGAGAATAAGGTGCTTAGGAAAATATTTGGGGCTAAGCGGGATGAAGTTACAGGAGATTGGAGAAAGTTACACAACACAGAACTGCACGCATTATATTCCTTACGTGACATAATTAGGAACATTAAATCCAGACGTTTGAGATGGACAGGGCATGTAGCACGTGTGGGCTAATCCAGAAATGCATATAGAGTGTTAGTTGGGAGGCTGGAGGGAAAAAGACCTTTCGGGAGGCCGAGACGTAGATGGGAGGGTAATATTAAAATGGATTTGAGGGAGGTGGGATACGAGATGGAGACTGGATTAATCTTGCTCAGGATAGGGACCAATGGCGGGCTTATGTGAGGGCGGCAATGAACCTCCGGGTTCCTTAAAAGCCAGTAAGTAAGTATTATTAAGCCTATATAGATATTTAACGATCTATGTAAAGAAATATACGTTATTATGTGAAAAATGTAGTGCAAACCGACAATAATGACTGCAAAATGAACATTGTACAAAGTTAGCATAATATTCTCAGTATTCCACAGAATTAGTAGTAGGTATTGTATAGGCCTATCATCATTCTGTATACACTAGAGTTGAACAACGTTCGAGAAAGTAAGAGTAACAGCGCCTGCAAAGCTGAAATCCCGCACGACAGTATTGCCTACTTCGTTGACTATTTAAGCGAACTTTCAAGACTCGAGAGTGGTCAACTCTCGAACATCAAGCAGCCTTGAATCGCCACAGTTGTTTATACCAGACTCAACTTTTGTCTATTTTAGCAACTGTTATATATGTATAAACAATCAAGTAGCCTATTTGAAAACATCATTTGTACCTTTCAGTGTATAATAATCCGTTCCCCAATATTTATTTAATTACTAGACCCTTATTAAAAAGTAGGAATTTCTTTTTCGTATGTTTGAGGTCAAGTGTACAATCTCAATTTAAAAAATATTAACGCTTTATTTAACGTAATGTATTATGTTTCTTAAAAATGCAAATTCATTGCAGTTTCTTTTCTATTTATGACACCATAGGTAATATCTGATAATATATTTTACTACTTAATTAAGTTATTGTTCGCAGAACACGAATTTTGCCAGCAATCGAAAAGTATTGGAAATAAATGTGAATAAGGAATAAAAAAAAAGTTTCTTTCCCAGGCAGGATTCGAACCACGAAAGTCTTAGTTACCAGTCTATCGTGCTCTGGAGTGAACGAGGCTCTGAAATCGGCTACAAGGGTCGTTCCTTTTTTTTTTTTTTTTTTGCCACTGCTGTACACAAGGAGGGAGATATAAGCCTATTTTATTGATTTATAACCATAACGATATGATCACATATCACCGTCCTTCGCAAGTCTTTCGTGGCTCCGACTTAAAGAACGTAGAACTTTACACTCCTTGTCATTGCTCTTTCGAATTCTGCACACTTCAACACCAAATTACCTTTCGTCTCGTTTCTCTTATCTATACTCTAACCACGACGTAAATACCAGATCACTTGTCTGTGGCGCGTTAAGTATACCTCTTCATAGAACATCTCGTTATTCATCATCTTTTACAGTATCCACCTCGCGACAATGGAATTACCTGTCACAAAGTATTAGGGGCTGCAAGACAATAAACACTTTTAAAAACAGCTTAAAAGATAACCTTCTTAGTATTTCACTCCAATCATACTGACTTAAACTATCAGTGTCTACATTGTTACTCCTTCCTTTAGACATGCATCCTGATAGTGCTGTATTTTCAAAATTGTCTCATAATAATCTCTTTCTATTATCTAACATTATTTGAAATATATTAACATTCTATGTATTTTAGCTTAATTCTGCTACATAGTTTGTATTTCAGTGTTTAATTAATAGTTCATAGTATTTTGTTGTTTAATTCGTAAATAACTTTTGTGCGAGATCGTGCGTATTTGCTTGTTTTCCGCACAGAACCAATACGCGGTAAGTGTGAAATACCTCATTCAGTATTCCCAACGTAACACACATAACAATTTCCCTCTTCTTACCGCTTAAGCGCCACATTCATTTTACTGCTTTAGGCTTTTAACATATTATTTTTAGATACGTTTAACATAGTAATAATTATAAATTGGAAACTTACCACTGCAATTTCACCTAAATTGCAATGTTAATTATTGTTTTTAAATATTTGCAAAAATTAAGTAAAGTCTACTACTCCACGAAACTTATTGCATTCCTGATACAAGTAACATTAAGGAAGCCGTGAAAAAATCAACAAGATACAAGATGCCGATGTTATTACTGCAATATGTTACATAAATAATATTGTTAAAATATTAAAATGAAAAATAAATCATTACATAACATTACCGTTTGTTTTAAGTTCGCATTTATAGACTGGGGGAAAAAAAAGACAGATGTATATCACGGCCTGCTGGAGTATAGTAAACACAGAAAACATTTTATAGCAACAATGTTGAAGGAAGATATTTTGGTGTTCCGAAGTTGGCGTCATTAAACAGAAACCAAGATGGAGATTTCATTGCAACTAATTAGAAATTCGTCTTTCAGGTATGTAATAAACGATCTTCGCACAAAATAATGTACGATACACGAGCGGTATGTTTGTTTTCATGTTCTCGGAAATTAAAAAAGCTCAACTATGTTTCGCTTTTTCAATCTTTTCCTCGACCATTAAAATGTCAACATACCGCTCTTGTAACGTATAGGCCTATTACTATTGTATACATGTAGCTCTTATCTAAATCAAATTGTTGAATTCTTTGTAAGTTGATACATATGTATGTACACTTTTTGCTGGTTGAGTGGAAGAGAAGGCCTTACGGCCTTAACTCTGCCAGCTAAAAGAAATCTTTGTTATTATTATTATTATTATTATTATTATTATTATTATTATTATTATTATTATTATAAAAATGTACTTTCTACTTTTCTCTGTCTCACATGTGGGAAATCAGTGAATTTGTGAAATCTTGCTTTGAGCGTCCACTCTACATGTGAATACGGCTTTGCCTCATGGTGGTCGAAAGTGTCTGTTGTTCCACACTGTATCCTCTTTCGTCACGGTGAAAACCCGTGTAAAATGACAATCGTTGAACGCGGATAGAGGCGTGTATAGTACCCTGATAATGCAAAATTCTCCCCTCGTTGACTCCTTGTCCGAATAACAACACACCAAGAGGCGCTGTAACGGGAAGCTGACGGTGAATCTCAATTGAAACATTAAGATAAACCTCACGCATCGTTACACCCAGCTCCCGGCACCCAGTATCTTTTCTACGTGTTTAAAAAACTCTACAACAAAGGGCGCTCTTTCTACCTGCGCTAACTATATTACGCTTCCATCTTAATTTCTGTACATTTGTTTTCGTGTCTGCGTGCGCCTCTTTCTGTCTCTCGCCTTCCATTGTAGTGCAATGTTAATTTCCTTTTTGTTCTTGTTTCTCACCGGAACTTTTTTCTCTCTCTTTGCTTTTTCCTCTTTTGAGTTGTGTACTGGGACCTCCTATCCATCTTCCTGTCTCTCTAATGTTTATTGCTGTACTCCGAGTCTTTTCGCCGTCCTTGTCTCTTTTCGTGTGTCGGTGACATGTTTCGCAATATTTCTTAATTTGATGCGCATGTATGTTGTTAAGCCCGCTCTTCCATTCGCTCCGTATTCTCATAAAGGACTTGTAAATGCCCTGGATCCTGGCTAATTCACCTGAGCCTTAGGAACGCCGAGTAATACCCTTAAACAATCACCTTTCTTCTGTTTACAAGTGTGAGTGCAACACTGTTCCACAAAATGTACTTTTCAAAGGAAATTTTTAAATTTGCGGCTTCATTAAAGCCCATATCTTTTCATTCCACTGTTATAATTAGAGCCTGGAAGTTAGGCAAAATGCCTTTTTTAATTAGCTAGATCAGCGTTTCTCAAACTTTTTTGAAGTGGGTACCACTTTTTAAAGTCAGAACGGTTCCGCGGACCATCTTACTCTTGTTCCCTTCGAAAGCAAATTTATCATTTTTGTAGCATATTTTAATATCAATGTACTTATATTTTAAAATATAATTCATTAATTAAAATTAATTTAATTTAATTAATATTATATTGTTATTCACTAATTAAGCTAACGTTAATAGAAGAATAGTAATATACGTTACAAGAGCGGTATGTTGACGTTTTCATGGTCGGGGAAAAGATTGAAAAAGCGAAACGTAGTTGAGCTTTTTTAATTTCCGAGAACATGAAAACAAACATACCGCTCGTGTATCGTACATTATTTTGTGCGAAGATCGTTTACTACATACCTGAAAGACGAATTTCTAATTAGTTGCAATGAAATCTCCATGTTGGTTTCTGTTTAATGACGGCAACTTCGAGAAACCAAAATATCTTTCCTCAACATTGTTGCTATAAAATGTTTTCTGTGTTTACTATACTTCAGCAGGCCGTGATATAGTCTGCCTTCCCCCCCCCCCCAGTCTATAAATGCGAACTTAAAACAAACGGTAAGGCTATGTAATGATTTATTTTCCATTTTAATATTTTAACAATATTATTTATATAACATATTGCAGTAATAACATCGGCATCTGGAATCTTGTTGATTTTTTCACGCTTCCTTAATGTTACTTCTATCAGGAATGCAATAAGTTTCGTGGAGAAGTCTACTACTCCACGAAACTTATTGCAAATATTTAAAAACAATAATTAACATTGCAATTTAGGTGAAATTGCAGTGGTAAGTTTCCAATTTATAATTATTACTATGTTAAACGTCTCTAAAAATAATACGTTAAAAGCCTAAAGCAGTAAAATGAATGTCGCGCTTAAGCGGTAAGAAGAGGGAAATTGTTATGTGTGTTACGTAGGGAATACTGAATGTGGTATTTCACACTTACCGCGTATTGGTTCTGTGCGGAAAACAAGCAAATACGCACGATCTCGCACAAAATTCATTTTTGTTTATCTAATAAGGCTATTAGAGTTTGATAATCTTTAACTTATTAACTAAAAAAAAATAAATAAATGTTGGTACTCACATTAATGAGATGGATGAGTCTCCCGATTCTTGCACAGTTGCTCCATATTTTGATGTATTTGGTAAGCTTAAGTCTGAGATCGTCGGTACTTTGTTTTTATTAGAGTTAGTGATGAAAACCCTTCCTCATACAGATACGTAGAAGCAAACTGAATTATAATCTCTAAAGCACCATTGTACAGTTCACTGTATTCTCTTTTCACTTGTGATGATTTCCAGAAATTAACCATACCTTCCGCTTGGAATTTCATTTTAAGTCCGGTCTCATTCGAGAGTTGAATTAACTGTTCTCTTTCACTCAATGAAAGTTCGTTAGTTTCAATATCGCAATGAAAGTGATCAAGAATTCAAGAAAATTCGTCATATTTACTTGGAAAATAAGTTTCAAATTATGTTGTATTATTGGTGTACGACGTACAGTACGTGACCATTTCAATGTGCAGACTGGGTGTCGGCAAACCTATTAAGAAAGTCATAAATACTTGAAAAGGTTTGGTCCTCTGTTATGAATTTGGGTGGTCCCTGGCTAGATTACAGGGGCGGCGCCAGATGTGCAGGGAAAAGATGGCGAGAAACACCACGTTCATAGTGCTTTAAATCCCTCTTTTGTTGTTGAGAGTAGAGTGGGAAGTCAGTAGATGGATAGGGTAATAAATTTCATAAAATGTCAGTACTGAGAGAAAAGGGAAAGGCGATTCCCATGTGCCATTTCCAAACTCTTAGATTTTCAGCTCTAGAGTGATACACAATTCGTTTGAATTTTATATATATATATATATATATATATATTTTTTTTTTTTTGTCTTTTTGAAGGCCACAAGGGCAGACCTCGAGGACCACAGGTGGTCCGCGGACCATAGTTTGAGAAACGCTGGGCTAGATCACGATAGAATTTAATAGAGAATTACATGTTTCCTCACATTTCGGAATGGAAGGGCTCGCTTTTATTTTGCCTTTTTTTTTATCAGTTTTACTTCCGTTATCTGTTTTAAGATTTAATGCCTTATTTGCTTTTTTGGCATTACTGCATATTTTTTGCTATTATGTACGATGCGCGTCCATAAAGTAACTTTCCCACTCGTCCCACAGCTAGCAAACCATATGTTGCGTGAAGCGACTGCGTGTACATGATAGAGTAATGTCCTGGCATGGCGCATGCGCTAGCGGAACTTCCCGAGTGCTCTCAGTAGCTTCGTTGCAATGGTTGAAGATGGACGTTCCTATTCCAGCTCCCGCCGTGTGTGAAGTGCGGTCAGTGATAAAGTTTTTGAATGCACAGGGCATAGCGCCGATTGAAATTGATCGTCAGCTGTTAGGAACATTAAATCCAGACGTTTGAGATGGGCAGGGCATGTAGCACGTATGGGCGAATCCAGAAAATCATATAGAGTATTAGTTGGGAGGCCGGAGAGAAACATATTTGAGGAGGCCGAGACGTAGATAGAAGGATAATACAGGGTGTCCGGGACAAAATTTACCAATAAGAAAGTTTAATAACTCACCAAATAATTGATGGGTGAAAATGCTGTTTGCGGGAATTGACAAAGGGACTTCCAAAGTTTCGAATGACCACTAATAAACTTCTATGTGTGCACCTCTTGTAGCAAGACAGATGTCCAGGCGATATTCAAGTTCTTGCCATGTGTTTTGTAACATCTCTGGAGTGACAGTTGCACAAGCAGCGACAATTCACCGACGCAGATCCTCCAAATCTGCCACTACAGTCTTGTACACAATGTCTTTTATGTATCCCCCAAAAAAGACGTCCAGTGGGGTTGGGTCTGGAGATCTGGGAGGCCATGCTGTAGGTCCACACCAAACATTAATCTTAGGGCTGTCTCTTTCCAATTCCCTCACTACATGCGGATTTTCTGATCCCCAGATGCGACAATTATGCCTGTTGACGATCTCACAGACGTGGAAGGTGGACTCATCACTAAACACGACCTTCTGCTGATATCCATTTTCAATATCAGTTTTCAACAGCATGTCACTAGCGAAATCATATCGTGCAGGCAAGTCGTTTAGTTTCAATTTTTGAACCAATTGAATCTTGTATGCATGCAGACGTAACCTCTTGTGCAGAACATCGTGGATAGTTGACTTTGGAATTGCAAGTTCCCTGCTGGCACGGCGAACAGACTTACACGGGCTCCGTTGGAAAGCTTGCTGAATTCTGTCGACATGCGCTTCTGTCACTTTCTTCCCGCGTGGTGTTTTCTCTACAAGAGAGCCGGTCTCAAGAAGCTTTCTGTGTCAAGTTGTTATTGTGTGCCTATCTGGTGGTTGCTTCTCAGGCCACTGTTGTCTAAATCTTCTCTCCACTATCTTCGGATACTTGAATTCGGCAAGCCAATAGCAGCATTGAACTTTTTGTTGCACTGTGAACGCCATTTTAATTACAGCTATGTCAACAACAATGACCAAATGTTGCCAACATCACACATAAAACTTAAAATGTCCCTCTTTCATTTGCCGCAAATTTCATTTTCCTATCTCCATTATCACGCGAGTTATTAAACTTTCTTATTGGTAAATTTTGTCCCGGACACAGTGTATTAAAATGGATTTGAGGGAGGTGTGATATGATGGTAGAGACTGGATTAATCTTGCTCAGGATAGGGACCGATGGCGGACTTATTTGAGGGCGGCAATGAATCTCCCGATTCCTTTAAAAGTCATAAGTATGTAAGCCTTTTTGAGGCTTTTTCCGGGATTTTCCAACTCTCTCAAATTAGCTGCTCTAGAATTTCACACTATTTATCTGGGGGCCTTTTCTACCCCAAGAATATTTGTTGTTAATAATTATGAATATTTTATAGCTTAATACGTTTTCATACACGGTATAAGGAAATTGAAAATTTTTACTGCACGTAGAATTATTCACTATGTTTAAAGAATGAATGAATGAATTAATTTAATTAGTTTAGTGGCAAACTATTTATTCTGTGTCTGTGTTTCTATTTTTTAAATTATCAGAGAACACATTCACTTTTCTTGAACTGACATAAGACTTGAAACAGTAAGATGTAGGTAAACTGCGTCAAGGAGACTTTGATACAGACCCTGGTGATGCCTTACTTTGACTATTGCGACGTTTTGTATAGTGATCTTAGTGTTGAATTGTCATTGAGGCTTCAGCGTGTTCATAATGCTTGTGGTCGTTTCATTTTTAACAGCCGTCGCTATGATCATGTCTCCGAGTATTTCTTTCAATTATCGTGGCTTCGTTTACGGGAGAGACGTTCAGTTCATCCACTCTGTTTTCTGTATCAGATTTTGAATAATTCCACATCTATTTACCTAGTTCCTCGCTTCACACTTTCAGCATCCCATCACAATCGTGATACACCTTCACAGCATAACCATATTCTATCAATTCCATCCCATCAAACATCTCTCTACTCTGCTTCCTTCACAATACACTCAGCCCGGTCCTGGAATTCCTTGTCACGGGAAATCATGAGCAGTCGGAGTCTAAAATCTTTTAAGTACACTCTACTTAATGAACAGAACTAGACTCTTGCGGAAGTTTCTGAATAGTCTTAAATAACCAAGTTGTTATTTTTTTCTCCTCTCTCTTCTTTTTTTTTTCTTTTCTTTTTTTTTTATTATCTTGATATATTACTTAATCATTTGTATTTGTATGCCATTTAGTACGACTTTGCTAATCAATATTTTATGTCTTGTAACCCACATGTATTCTCCTATTAGTATATTAACTGTATAATATATCTCAAGTGAATTAATCGTCGAATTTATCTCTAGCATTTTAGGTCTTATAAATTTTGTGTGTGTGTGTGTGTGTGTGTGTGTGTGCGTGCGTGCGTGCGTGCGTGTGTGTGTGTTTTTTTTCCCCCCATATGTTATGTAACTGATTTTGATTATGTGTAATTTTCTACTTTATTTTATATATTGTGTAACTGATGTTGACTATTTGTAATTTTCTAATATTTTATGTAATTTCTAAGGTATTTTCTTTTGTGTTATTTTGAAATCTAATTTTGTATTTCATGTATATTCATGTATATTATTGAAACCTGGTTGAGTGGAAGAGAAGGCCTCATGGCCTTAACTCTGCCAGGCAAAATAAACCTACTACTACTACTACTACTACTACTACTACTACTACTACTACTACTACTACTACTACTACTACTACTACTACTACTACTACTACTACTACTACTACTACTACTACTACTACTACTACTACTACTACTACTACTACTACTACTACTACTACTACTACTACTACTACTACTACTACTACTACTACTACTACTACTACTACTACTACTACTACTACTACTACTACTACTACTACTACTACTACTACTACTACTACTACTACTACTACTACTACTACTACTACTACTACTACTACTACTACTACTACTACTACTACTACTACTACTACTACTACTACTACTACTACTACTACTACTACTACTACTACTACTACTACTACTACTACTACTACTACTACTACTACTACTACTACTACTACTACTACTACTACTACTACTACTACTACTACTACTACTACTACTACTACTACTACTACTACTACTACTACTACTACTACTACTACTACTACTACTACTACTACTACTACTACTACTACTACTACTACTACTACTACTACTACTACTACTACTACTACTACTACTACTACTACTACTACTACTACTACTACTACTACTACTACTACTACTACTACTACTACTACTACTACTACTACTACTACTACTACTACTACTACTACTACTACTACTACTACTACTACTACTACTACTACTACTACTACTACTACTACTACTACTACTACTACTACTACTACTACTACTACTACTACTACTACTACTACTACTACTACTACTACTACTACTACTACTACTACTACTACTACTACTACTACTACTACTACTACTACTACTACTACTACTACTACTACTACTACTACTACTACTACTACTACTACTACTACTACTACTACTACTACTACTACTACTACTACTACTACTACTACTACTACTACTACTACTACTACTACTACTACTACTACTACTACTACTACTACTACTACTACTACTACTACTACTACTACTACTACTACTACTACTACTACTACTACTACTACTACTACTACTACTACTACTACTACTACTACTACTACTACTACTACTACTACTACTACTACTACTACTACTACTACTACTACTACTACTACTACTACTACTACTACTACTACTACTACTACTACTACTACTACTACTACTACTACTACTACTACTACTACTACTACTACTACTACTACTACTACTACTACTACTACTACTACTACTACTACTACTACTACTACTACTACTACTACTACTACTACTACTACTACTACTACTACTACTACTACTACTACTACTACTACTACTACTACTACTACTACTACTACTACTACTACTACTACTACTACTACTACTACTACTACTACTACTACTACTACTACTACTACTACTACTACTACTACTACTACTACTACTACTACTACTACTACTACTACTACTACTACTACTACTACTACTACTACTACTACTACTACTACTACTACTACTACTACTACTACTACTACTACTACTACTACTACTACTACTACTACTACTACTACTACTACTACTACTACTACTACTACTACTACTACTACTACTACTACTACTACTACTACTACTACTACTACTACTACTACTACTACTACTACTACTACTACTACTACTACTACTACTACTACTACTACTACTACTACTACTACTACTACTACTACTACTACTACTACTACTACTACTACTACTACTACTACTACTACTACTACTACTACTACTACTACTACTACTACTACTACTACTACTACTACTACTACTACTACTACTACTACTACTACTACTACTACTACTACTACTACTACTACTACTACTACTACTACTACTACTACTACTACTACTACTACTACTACTACTACTACTACTACTACTACTACTACTACTACTACTACTACTACTACTACTACTACTACTACTACTACTACTACTACTACTACTACTACTACTACTACTACTACTACTACTACTACTACTACTACTACTACTACTACTACTACTACTACTACTACTACTACTACTACTACTACTACTACTACTACTACTACTACTACTACTACTACTACTACTACTACTACTACTACTACTACTACTACTACTACTACTACTACTACTACTACTACTACTACTACTACTACTACTACTACTACTACTACTACTACTACTACTACTACTACTACTACTACTACTACTACTACTACTACTACTACTACTACTACTACTACTACTACTACTACTACTACTACTACTACTACTACTACTACTACTACTACTACTACTACTACTACTACTACTACTACTACTACTACTACTACTACTACTACTACTACTACTACTACTACTACTACTACTACTACTACTACTACTACTACTACTACTACTACTACTACTACTACTACTACTACTACTACTACTACTACTACTACTACTACTACTACTACTACTACTACTACTACTACTACTACTACTTTTAAACTAGACAGGAGGTATAAGTTGATCAAAATCGGGGTTGTAAGAGTTTAACTTCCCGTATATCTATTTCCATTTGCAGGTGTACGAAACAACCCTGAAACAAAGTAACAGAGACTCAAGTGTGGATAGGTTTTAGTCGGTATCAAACCTTAATTGATTTTATGACGCCAGAATACACGCCCACCAGCCGTTTTAAATGTTCGGAGCCTTGGAAGTGATATCTTCTGAAATGTGACTGTAAAATGGAAGTCCCTCATCATCACTGATGACTTCAAATTCTGATAAAACACCAAGCTCTACGTGTTGTGAATCCGACAGTACCTCTTCCTCTGAATTCCAGTAATATTAGTTCATATTTATATGCGGATGATTTGGCAGTTAACATGACGGGGACTGGTTACAGTCAATTTATATTGAATTGAATCACATTAACACTGTAATTAATGATTGGTGCGCAGCAAATCGTCTATAGGCCTACTTAAATTTGAAGAGAACTGAGGATGTAATTCGATAGTGTTCGGGCGAAGGATGATAAATAATTAAAATAAGTTTTGAGATAAATGAAAATTAAATATCGGATACTTATTGCGAATAAATTTCTACACAAATAAAACATGAAATTCTAGTATTCTTATAGAATTTAACTTCTGTATTCACCTGGGGAACAAAACTCCATTTGCACAAAAAATGATTTAACCCCCTTTACCTAATCACCATGGAATTATTTTCTGAAATTCATATAAATACAGCGGCAATGTCAATCTCCTGGGCATATAGGCTACTTGAAGTCTAACTTGAAATGGAAAATAATTAGGCCTATAGATTTTATTTGCAAAAAGATATGAAAAGAGATTTTTCTGGTAAGAAAGCTTAAATATCAAGTTAATCTATAAGGGTGCTATTCATAGACATTTCGCTAGCCCGCGCTACGAGCGTGCTAAACTAGCCCCGGCTATCGACTGGTTACTTGTACAGGATTCATATCATATCGCTAACACTGGTTTGTGAATACGAAAAACGTTAGTTCGCTGATCATCCAGCGGAAGCCCGAGCTAAGAATGTCTATGAATACGGTCCTAGGTGTTTAAAGTTAATTATTTTGTCTACATCCAGAGGAGTACGCAAGGGGGGGGGGTAAGTTAGGGAGTGTGAACCCTCACCCCCGAACTTAATAGCGGTACCTATATTTGATTGTTTCCATCCAGTTTTGTAAAATTCCTTTGCAGAACGAAAGGTTACATTTCTTCGGATCAAATTTCTGCACAATTAAATAATTGTGTAAGTGTAATAATGACACAAAGCATTTTTTATTATGCGAAATTGAACAGAAGTTAAAATTTGCAAAAAAAAATGTAATGGCTATAAAAAAATTACATTTAAAAGATTCTATAAGGGTATTCATGAATATGCTCTATTAGGACATAGTATAATAAGAATAATAAAAATAATAATCGTAACAATAATAATAATTTTAGCATGCAGGCTTTCACGGCCGGTGTCTAGTTGAAACAGAGCTTCCGGGCTAAGATGCCGTGGTCTACTGGTGCTGACGTTACCAGACGTTTCGTCTACTTCTACGGCAGACATTTTCAGTGGTTAGGTAGTGGTTAGGATACCTAACCACTGAAGATGTCTGCCGTAGAAGTAGACGAAACGTCTGGTAACGTCAGCACCAGTAGACCACGGCATCTTAGCCCGGAAGCTCTGTTTCAATAATAATAATAATTATATTATATTATATTATATTATATTATATTATATTATATTATATTATATTATATTATATTATATTATATTATATTATATTATCTATACTAATAATAAATCTGTAGCCAAAATTTTTCTGGTAATTTTCAATTTTCCTAAAATAATTGGTCCTAACATATATAATTAACCGCCCTGAAACCGAAAATCGCCTTTTTGAAATTTTTGTTTGTATGTCTGTCTGTCTGTCTGAATGTTTGTTACCTTTTCACGTGATAATGGCTGAACCGATTTATATGAAAATTGGAATATAAATTAAGTTCGTTGTAACTTAGAATTTAGGCTATATGGCGTTCAAAATATTTTATTTAAAAGGGGGGTTATAAGGGGGCTTGAATTAAATAAATCGAAATATCTCCCTTATTATTAATTTTCATGATAAATATTACATAACAAAAGTTTCTTTAAAATGATTTCCGATAAGTTTTATTCTATACAAAATTTTGATAGGACTGATATTTAATGAGATAAATGAGTTTCAAAATTACAATAACAACGCCGTCTAAGGCGGTGTAATGAAATAAAAAAACAAATGACTTCGTCTATAAGGGGCCTTGGTCAACAACAATCGAAAGCTATTAAACATAGCCTAAGAGAATGTTTCTGTGTTTGTATGAAGTAATATTGGAAGCTAAGTAATTGTTTAATTATTATTTCACCATTGGAAAGTCTAGTTTCTGTAGATGGACATAATTCTACAATGTTATTACAGTAACTTCTGAAACATATAGCAAGTAATATAAAGTACACACATTAAAACTAAATGATATGTCAATCTTCATTAAACTATGGGTGCATGTAATAACAATTAAGAAACTTGTTAAAGGAATTGTCATTGTACCAAATGATTGCTCTCTGGACCAAAATGACCGCATTTTAATTATTTAAATACAATTTAAAGTAAGTAACATATTAAACGATTTATCCTTCTATCAAACACGAATGTTCCCTGGATCAAATGTCGTATTTTAATTATGTAATTACTTTATATTTATTTCTAACAGGTGCAGCGGAGCGCACGGGTACGGCTAGTATTATATTATATTATATTATATTATATTATATTATATTATATTATATTATATTATATTATATTATATTATATTTTATTATATTATATTAAAATCATGAGTATTATTACAAATACTATGGACACAGTCATAATAAAACAAAACAAAGTCAATAAGATTATACAGTATTAAAAACATAAGTTATTGACTGAGGATTCAAAGTATTCACTAATACTATAAAAGGGATAGTTAATCATGCAACGTTTTAAAACATTCTTAAATGTATTATAGCTAACAACATGTGCAGATTTATGTAATCTATAAACAAAGATACTGCCATGGACATTAACTGTTTTTGTTGTTGTTGTTGTTTCCAGTCTAACATTAGATTCAGTCAGGTGAAAATTTTATCTTGATGAAGATCAGATCTGTGATAATAATTAGATAAGTTATTCTTTACCTTCAGCAAAGAAGTGAAGATGTACATTTTAATAACAGTAAGAATAGCCTCATTTATGAACCGTGCTTACAATGCACATCATAAGCAGAACCAGTTAAAATACGTAAGGCTTTTTTGTAATAGGAGAACATTAAATACACTGTAATTATGTCCCCATATAGTAATACCACAGGTTATTATGCCAGTAAAGAAGGCAAAATAAGCACTTCTTACATATATTTTAGGCACCAGAGATTTCAATTTGCTTAATAAATAAATAACTATTGAGAATTTAGTACAAACATTATCAATATGGGAGGGGGGGGGGGCCAAGATAATGTGGGATCCAGTACAATTCCTAAAAGTAGCGCATCGTCTTAAGAGTCTGTTCTGATACTTTTAATTTCCGATTCATAATCCCGAAATAAAGAACAGAAAAAAAGACATCTCTGACAAGCAATAAATAGGATTAACGTAACAAAAAGTAAAGCAGTTTAAGACAGTTATTATAATTTTCCAGAAAAAACTTCAATAATAGGTATAACGGAAGAATTATGTTTTCCTCACTAGCCTCGAAATATGTCCAATTTGAAATGGGTCGCAATTGTTACCTTCCAAAGTATTTCAATGCTCTGTTATTAAACGAAGTGTGATAATACAGAGAAAATGAAAACGATCCTACATAAGTAAATAGCACGCAGATTTAGAAATCATGCTCACAAGTCTGAAAACTAGACTTAAAACGGAAAATTAATTACTGAAAAACAAACAATTTCCTGAATTGTGTTCAGTAGAAGTGTATTGGGTTTTTACGTAGAGCTATTATTTTCGAATTTACTTCAAAATCTGTAATTTCTTGTCACCTGTGAAGCTAATGTTTAGCTTCAGCTTGCAACCCAAGGAAGATCGATCCATCTTCTACCATGTCGTATAATAAAATTCAATGGAAATTTGTTATTATTTCCTATAAAAAAAAAGTCGCTTCAATTGAATATTGATTTGCCGACATAATTTTATATTATGACTGAAGCATCGGTTGTAATAAAGTGATGAAATACATAAAAATGTATAACGTTATGAAAAATGTGTCAAATGACACAAAATCAATATTGGAATAACAGTTTCAATTTATCAGCTTTCACACTGTATCAATTTTATTGTCTCACAGTGATGGGATTTACTGTTGTAATAGGAATCAACAAGCCTAAAAACCTTGTTTTAACCGTGACAACGCTTTTTAGTCCATTTTAGCATTCTGATTATTGTATTGTGTTTCTTTTTTGTAAAGAATTTTATATAAGGGCGCAGGTAGCCATAGTAGCTGACGCGCCCTTTTTAAACCCCACTAACTAACAAGCCTAAAAAATAACACGTGGTATGACAATTTGAATCCTAAAAATGTTTTTCAAAATCACCATTTTGCTGGTATTTTTAGACATGTTCAGTTGTTTTCACTCTCTTTTCAATTGTTTTGAAAATGTTGCTGTGAATAATTTATGAGTAGATACACTGTATTATATACTGCAAGACAATTCCTGCAATCCGAAAGGAAACATGAGACTAGAGAACATATGATGATGGATGGGTCTTTTATAGTCATGTAGAAACCGTTTTCAATTTCGCCTTCGAGAAACGTATAATTTCCGTGGGTCATTTTGTGAGTAATGATCAATAATGTGAGTACATGCGAATTTGTCCCTTATTCAAAATGTTCTATGTAACATTCGCCATAAAGCTATATAACATTAATTTATATTCACAAAACAGAAAAGGGATTGTAAAATTTATAGATCCAGAAACAAGAATCGTTTTATAGCTGCTGTCAAGGTGTAATTTCCTGTGAAGAAATCAAAACAGAATATATGAATCGCGTAGTCGTAAATTCAGTAGGCCATGAAAATGACTAACGCTTCAAGTAATTTTATCTTTAGCAAAAAGAATAACAACATTCTGAGTGTGAAGGAATCTGGATAAAAATGAAAGAAATGTGCTTTACTTGCCTAATTTAAATAATGTTTATTTCATTATGATACAATTTCACGGCTATCTGTAAGTATTGTAGCGGAACTGTTCTTTATAAAAGCATAACAAAAATGCATAATACATCGTTGTCCACACTAATTCCCACGTGCATCAACGTCGCTTAGTGTAATCACCGGTTAAAATTGTCACCTAAGCCCTGGTTAAGCATTTTTACAGTTGATCGATCTCGGTTACGACTTAAATAGGAAGTTAACCACAGTAATCTCTAACCGGCCATATTCGAGCGGTTAAAGGAAATAACCAGTGATTAGTAGAGCAAGTAAAGCAAAATGGCGGCCAAAGCCACAGATGTTTATTTCGAAGGCGATTATTATTGTACAGTACTTGAATTACTTGGATAGAGCATGAGCGTGAAGTTTCTTTAGTGGAAAGGGAGAATTCTTACGAGGAATTGGGTGACAGAAAATTTCAGGAGGGATTTCATTTATCAAAATCTACAAATGGATCAACACAAAAAGTCATATTTCTCCTATGGATCGGCTGCTTATATTACGATTCTATGTAACTTATTTTCTGTACTAAAAGGGGGAATATTCGAATATCTCTTTCTCTATGTCACTGGCTGAACAAAGAGAGGTTATGGATGGATCTTAGGATAATGAACAGTGCTCTCGTGTAAATGGGGTCCTGGATCGTATATACATTCCTACTAATGTTCTTCATCCTTCTCCTTTATAAATATTCCATCTTTTTATATATAATATATTTAAATCTAATAATTAAGTCTACCGATACTTCAACCTCACATTGGGATATAATCATTTTTGCATTCAATTTTATATTTTGTACGATTTAACCTAACAGCAATGAAAAGCAAAGAAATGTAACTCGCAAATATTACAGCACCCAAAGGCAAACAAATGCAAAGTGAAAATGTAGGACACGTTCATTTCGATGTAGAACGGAGTGAGCGCAATCGTTTTTAGACGTTGACTATTATCTTTGCAGCGGTATGGATGCTTTCTTTTAGTCATTTTGTAGAAACAGTGTACCATCATTGACTTTACTCTGGTTAAATGAGGTGTCAGCTAGTCATGTTTAAGTAATCGGTGATTATGAATGGTGCACAGAAATTACATTTTAACCATTACCGTCGTTTCGCAATCTATGATTACTGCGTTTTTAACCGATGTTGATACACTTCGCCATAAGAGTATACAGAAATAATAGCTTATAATTTCACAACCGTATATTATAATTCCTTAAGATGAAGCTCAATCAATAGAAAAACTCTCCAAGGTTTCGTTTCATACCTTTCCATGGTCAATGTTGTGTGCAGTGTTTCGTTTCAAGCTTATCGTTGCATGAATGATAATTTGCATTTATCAGTCTAGTTCAGGGATGAGACGATATTAGCTCCCAATCATGGTAGAAGAGCTCGACCTTGATCACGAGCGCATAGCGCATTCACTGTAACGTAGACAACAGGGATGTACATGCACATGCAGTGAATAAAGGCAGCAATATTACAGTAACTTGCGTTACTAAATTTCTGGCTATGTAATAGGGGTAATTACTCAGTTATTTAATATACATGTACATATATAAACAAATCGCAAAGGGAAGGGTTTTTAGGAACAAAAAGAGAAATAGGAAAAGTTAATTGTATGTAAACCATTTTATTGTTAAAAGCAATTATTTATTATGTAAATACTTCACTACATTGGTTAGGAGAAACTAATAAGGTCTACCTTCTCGACGTGTGTGATCTCTAAGTACTTTTGAGTATTTGTTGAAAAAATAATAATTGCAATGTTGATTGAAATAGAGTATATTGATTGTGTGATTGTGAAAATGAAGTCCTTACTCTCCAGTCGTGATTAAGTAATGAGTTTTCTTAGAGTGATTTGTGAGATGCACGTAACACGAAAAAAAAAACACAAATTGATTAAATTAAGATATTGAGAACCATCGTAATTTTGGGGGTCAATCATTTAAGGGGATATGTATGACTTTTAAAACTTCCACAATTTCGGCCAAAATTTGTGAAATTTAAATTATATAAACAGATCTATAATAATATCATCTGTACAAAATTTTGTGCAATTAGATCTAACAGTTTTGAAGTTATATTTTAAGTATATTTTATATTGACGTTACTAAAAAAGCTCCTTGCATCAAAGTTTTCAAAATGTTTAGTTCATATTTGCTAAAAATCTTGAAAATAGTTAATGGAATAAAAGTGAATTAGCATTTTGAGTTTAGTAATAGTATAAGTTAAAGTGCAATCAAAGATAAAATATTATTTCTAAATTAAAGAAACGCGTAGTCTAATAAAAGTAAATATCCAGAAACAAGCAACAAATAAAACATAAATAATACATATAAAATAAAGAAATAAAAGGAATCTAGATACAATCTGCTGACCAAAATGTCAATTCCGAAATGAATTTATTTCTCTCTTCTCCTGAATAATGCCTATATTTTTCATGTTGCGTCTCATAATGCCGTTTTATGTTGCTTTTTTTGAAAATGATATATATTTTTTTTACACAACAAACACTGGACTTCATCACCATGTTCGAAGCATAAATATTGTATCTTCCACTCTTCCTTGAAAGCTTTAAGCGCTTCCGTTCCGTCATGATGCGCTGTGTTCTAAGATCTGTACATCCTTTAGCAATGTTTACAGGTAAAAGAGCTCCGCGCGCGCGTAGCGGGCATAAAATAGCTCTCGCCCGCAAATATTAGTCACCATCGCAAGACTGCTGTAGGTCAACGAAGTCGGTCTAAATCGCTAAATGAGCTGCTGTCTGGTTCGACGTTCCAATCTACTCGTATCGTGCAGTGGCTTGAAATTTGTGGCTTTTTAAATTAAATTTACACGAAAACTGCCAAAGGGATAAATTATTCTTTATCAGATTCCCTACCGATATCGACAGAAATCACGATACTACTGGCAATAGTTACCAAATAAGTGGGTCTTACACATTTGGGGGGGGGGGGAAATTCTGAAAAAAAACTGAACTTCCCATCAATATGATATTACAGGTTTTTGTTTCATACAACATGAGCTAATCGCTCTGAAAATCTGCAGGGTTATTTCACTTCCACCCTGTATGCAGAAATGTAAGTTTTCATTCTGCAAAGTAGTTAAAAAATTTAATATAATGTTTAGCCATTGGCAAGATCACATTGTTTATGCTCTGAAGTCAATTTTGAGGGTGAAAAGCGAAGTAGTACAGTATAAGACGCAAGACCTGTCCTGTGACCTTGTAATGTGCCGTGACAATTTCACCAACGGGTATGGAGGGGGAAGACAGGTTTTAGTCTGAGATAAACTTCCGTGTACTGTCATCCTCTGAGGAGTTTAGTGCTGAGAGGAATGCGGTTCCGACTAGCCCAGCGCGGTACTGGAGTGGGAGGGAACAGTGACAGCGGCAGTCTGGAAGGAAGTACAATCATACTGAAAACATTTCACTCGTACATAGAGTTCCTAACACGTGCACACACTCACACTACTACAAACTGAAGACTGCATATTTTTGGACGAATAATACTTCCCACTCCGCTCGCCTCGGCTTAGCTGTAGCAACAAAAGAATCTACCTGCAACCCCCCCGCACCGATGGCAAGGTTACCTCAGGTCTGAGCGCTAAACTCGTTGCAGGAAGACCGTAGATAGATTTTATAATATTGACCATCATGAAATAAACTCTCTTTCTGGTAGCTCATTATTTGTCTTCTCGCACAGCTCACATGCCAGGTCTCGCCTCCTAACCTATACCTCGACTCTTCCCAGGAGGTAGGATACGAATAATAGGGGGTGGAGGTGAAGTAATACTGTTTCTTAACGAGTATGTTTTTAGAGGTTTTGAAACTAAACTCTTCAACTGTGAACGAAATTTAAAATAGCCTATATTTTCTGTCCAAAGAAGAAAAATTAAATATGTATTTATATAAGAAATGTCTTGATTTCTGCCAAAGAACAGCGTGGTAGAGTACACATTCGGCAATTTTACTTCATTATTCATATAATTTCATTTCCGTTTAGGAAATATTATTCGTTCTTTGTTTAATTTCTCTTCACGAACAATTGGACATCAATGTAGTCACAGATTTACGCAGGAGCTTCATATTTCTCGTGTAAGAGGATATATATCTAGAGAACCTACAACTCTAATTTTGTTGACATGAAGAGTATAAATTACGTATTCAACATGATATAGGATATATTTAAAGATCGTACCAAAGCAGTGAATTCGACTCCTACGTAAATAAACCCACTCGTATGACTTGATTAATCATTATCGAATTTCCGTTAGTACACAAATAACTTGCATGACGTCCTATCCTTTAAATTAAGCTTCCCAATGGTAATGCAGGTTTTTATAGTACAGTATTTCTTTTATATGGGAACCAAATATGTACATTATGTTAACCGTGCAAGTAAACATGAATAAGAAATATATAAATCGATACACATAAGACCAACAGTTTATAAATTCCTTGAAGTCGAATCAATACGTACGTAGTGTATTTCCACTTATTCGGGATATTAACTTGTTTAATGACGAGGCTACTCCAGAACAGTTCATATGAGAAACTCTGACATCATGAAAGAACTTCAAAATGATTCAATAATAGATTCAGGGTCGTACGCAAGAAGAGGGGGTTTACTGGGTTTAAATCCCCCCTTTAACTTTAAAAAAATCATAATCACATCTAATAAACCAGTTGTAACAGACCTTGAAACACAAGCCCTTTTAACCTATGAAAAATTAAGAAGGCTTCCAAATTGGGATAAATGGAGTAAATACAAAGATTCTAAATTTACGTTGAGGACCCAAAACGGATACATACAAGAGGTAGAAAACCTTAAACAAAATCGAGAAATACCAAGTTAAAAAGGAAAACTTGATGTCTCGATATAATCCACTTAATAACTTCAAAGTAGACTGCTGCCTTGATCTTGATGAAGTCTTCAACAAAAAAGATATAAATCCAGAAGTAGCAAAAGCCATTGCCCTACAAACAATTAATAGAAAATATCCACAAAAGGACTGGTTATACATTTACACTGATGAATCTCTAATGGGTCAAAATGAAGGAGCTGGAGCAGGAGCTACCTTTTCTTTTTATAAATATGTTGGCAAGTACACAACAAATTTTGATGGCGAAGCTGAAGCCATTTATACATCACTTCAAAATGTATTTGTTTGGCTAAAGTAGTGCAAAAACATAGTCGTCCTGTCTGACTCCAAAGCTGCAATCCAGTCCATCAGCTCAACTACATCCCCTAAAATGGAAAAAGGAAAAGAAATTCATTGCATGGTAAAACAAATTCAAATGATAAATAAAAAAGTGGTCTTCCAATGGATCCCGGCCCACTGTGGACTGAACGGTAACGAGAAAGTAGATATGTTAGCAAAGAAAGGAACTAAAATCAACTTAAAAACAAATTTCAAGTTCCCATATGAATCAATAAAGCGAGTCATAAACAGAGTAAGTAACAGCGAACAGGCAAAACATCAAAATTCAAAATGGAAAGAATCATCCAAAGATCCAAAACTAATTCCTGATCCACCTCGAAAATCTGCCGTGGCCATGTTTAGATTGATTACTGGTCATGATTGCCTCAGTAAATACCTCCATCGTATTGGAGTACTGAATTCACCTAAATGCTTACTGTGCACCAGAGAAGAGGACATGGAGATGGAACACCTGGCTAATTGTGAAACTCTTAGGACATTTGTGGACCGTCCATCAAAATATTGGGAAGAAAGAAGGATGATGACTTCATTGTTAAATCCAAAGCATTAGATACACACACACTTTCAGAAATAAATTATATATGTATTTAAATATATTTTATTGTTTCCATGGATTTTCATGTTATTTAAAGTAAAGTGTCTTACCTATCATATACAAATAACTGCTGACAATGTATAGATATGTATATATACAGAGTGTTAAAAAAGCAGATATGAGCGGGGTTCAGCAGAGATGATGATGTGAATTTTCGTAATCAGCATGTGTGGGCTGATGAAAATCCCCATGCAGTTGAAGAAACAAGGCATCAGCACCGATTCTCAATCAACGTATGGGCAGGCGTTCTTGGCGATAGATTAAGGGCCATACGTGCTACCACAGAGAATAACTGGGGCTCGTTATCAGGACTTTCTTATTTACGTATTGCCTACCTTGCTGGAGTTTGTGCCATGTCAGCAAAGACTAGAGATGTGGTCCTTGCATGATGGCACACCAGCACATTTTCTCCGCAATGTGCGTAAACACCTAGCGCTGACGTTTCAGGACCGCTGGACTGATTGGGGAGGTCCAACACTTTGGCCTGTTCGTTCCCCAGAGCTCAATCCCGTAGACTTTTGGTTATCAAGAACAACCAGGTTAATTTCAAAGAATGCGTGATTCCTTACGCCGAAGGGCAGAGGAATGCATTGTCATGAATAGACGTCACATTGAGCACCTCCTATGAACAAGTGTACAGATATATGAAAGTATGTGTTGCAGGACCCATGTTTATTAGACATTATTTTCTTGTTTTGATGCATACTAGCACCTCCTAAAATATTGGATACTTTTTAACACCCTGTATATTTATTATCGTGTAAGTGTAATAATGACACAAACATTTTTATTACAAAAAATTAAAGACAATTAAAAATTAAAAAAAAATTGGATGGCTGTGAAAAAATTACTTTTCAAAGATTCTTATAAGGATATTCATGAATATGTTCTATTAGAACATAGTATAATATTAATAAATATGCAGTAACATAATAATGTATTTGCTATTGTTCTAATAATGGTTGAGTGGAAGAGAAGGCTTTATGGCCTTAACTCTGCCAGAAGAAATAAATCTACTAATAAATGAATGAATGAATGAATGAATGAATGAATGAATGAATGAATGAATGAATGAATGAATATGGAAGAAAACGTTGTCTCAGTAGAACTGGTAATGTTTAAAACTAAAACACGAACATCACAACTCTAGTCTATTCCAATCTGGCGCTAAAAACTACACTACATAGCTTCGATGTAATTGGTCATGGCGAGGATTCAGGATGGAAATATTTGCATTCAAATCCAACCAGATATAACCTACCAATGCGGAATTTGCTCGAACGCAGCCCGGAGCACGAGTCCCGCTCGCTACACCAGGAACAAGCCGGTGGTCTCGTCTGCAGTAGGCCTAATAGTCTGTTCGTCGAAGACTTCGATTAACATAAAACGACAAGGATGAGGTACGTAATTAAATTACAACGGACGCAAATATCTTTCTATAAAATCGGACGATAAAAATTTTCCAGGCATATTACGTCTAGATTAACAGCCTCCTCAGAAATAAATTCGATTAATTAGGCGAATGATGCATCACAAAAAGAGTTCCGTCTTACCTCTATGAACTATTTCAAATTGCCTCTCTTTATGTGCAATAGCGAGTGATATAAAATAGTTTTATCCAATGTAGCTATACATTTAATATGTCCAGTGGGACACAGTTGGTTATAGCTATCGTGAATTTTGGTATACGTATATATACAGTCTTGGAATAAATGTCATTTTTATGGTATTCAAGATTAAAATTTACCGCATTCTTCTTTACAGAAGATAAACAAGTAGATGCTCAAAAATAAGGAACTCAAACCAAATAAAATACCTAGGTAATATTATAGATCAACATTTACGATGGGATTATCATATAAATTATCTGTGTCTTAAACTACGTAAAATAGTTTATAGATTTCATTTTTTTTGCAAAAAATAATATTAAGACATTTGGGGTTAGTTCATTCAGTCCTTCAATATGGCATTATATAGGACGAGGTGAGGCAATGAAGTCTTTTTCTCATGCCATTAATATTGTATTATAATAGAATAATAAAAATTTGTATTAAGAAAAAATGAATTTTATCATACGCATCTCATATACAAGGAATTTAATGTACTGAATATTGAACAAATATACTTACTTACTTACTTACTTTCTTACTGGCTTTTAAGGAACCCGGAGGTTCATTGCCGCCCTCACATAAGCCCGCCATCGGTTCCTATCCTGAGCAAGATTAATCCAGTCTCTATCATCATATCCCACCTCCCTCAAATCCATTTTAATATTATCCTCCCATCTACGTCTCGGCCTCCCCAAAGGTATTTTCCCCTCTGGCCTCCCAACTAACACTCTATATGCATTTCTGGATTCGCCCATACATGCTACACGAGTAATATAATGTATACTAATCAGAATATAAAATCAGTTGAAGTGCATTCCGTAACGCGAGTCCTGGGCAGGATGTCTTAGACCACGACGTCACGGCGCGGGACTAATATAATACGAGGCGCGTCAATAAAGTAACTTTCCCACCCGTCCTACAGGAAGATTATTAATGAAAAAATATACTGACAAGCCATGGACATTATTTGTAGTTTTTTGAAAATAGTCCTACACGATTCCCTAGATTTGGCACCTACTATTATTCTAAATACTCTTTTTTTGTAGTAGGAATATTCTGTTACTATCTGTGGAATTTCCCCAGAATATTATTCCAGAACTCATTACCGAGTGGAAGTATGCAAAGTATATTGTTTTTAAGGTAGTGATATTTACTATCTTTCGCATAGATCTAATAGCAAAACATGCTGAATTTAGTTTGGGGTAATTTATTTAATATGATTTTTCCAATTTAATACATAATCGATAGATTATCATCTTGTATTTCAACCTTCATTCTCGAGCACTTTCTATACCAATTATCCAATCCTTGTTTTAAATAAAAGTTAAAAAGCAAAGGTAACAATTCACAACCTTTTCAAGTCCCTTCTTACCTGCATGTAATGCTACACAGATGCCTTTATTTATTTATTTATTTATTTATTTATTTATTTATTTATTTATTTATTTATTTATTTATTTATTTATTTATCTATCTGTCTGTCTGTCTGTCTGTCTATCTATATCTATCTATCTATCTATCTATCTATCTATCTATCTATCTATCTATCTATCTATCTATCTATCTATCTATCTATCTATCTATCTATCTATCTATCTATCTATCTATCTATCTATCTATCTATCTATCTATCTATCTATCCATCCATCCATCCATCCATCCATCCATCCATCCATCCATCCATCCATCCATCCATCCATCCATCCATCCATCCATCCATCCATCCATCCATCCATCCATCCATCCATCCATCCATCCATCCATCTATCTATCTATCTATCTATCTATCTATCTATCTATCTATCTATCTATCTATCTATCTATCTATCTATCTATCTACCTACCTACCTACCTACGTATCTACCTATCTACCTATCTATCTATCTATCTATCTATCTATCTATCTATCTATCTATCTATCTATCTATCTATCTATCTATCTATCTATCTATCTATCTATCTATCTATCTATCTATCTATCTATCTATCTATCTATCTATCTATCTATCTATCTATCTATCTATCTATCTATCTATCTATCTATCTATCTATCTATCTATCTATCTATCTATCTATCTATCTATCTATCTATCTATCTATCTACCTGTCTGTCTGTCTGTCTGTCTATCTACCTGTCTGTCTGTCTATCTATCTATCTATCTATCTATATATCTATCTATCTATCTATCTATCTATCTATCTATCTATCTATCTATCTATCTATCTATCTATCTATCTATCTATCTATCTATCTATCTATCTATCTATCTATCTATCTGTCTGTCTGTCTGTCTGTCTGTCTGTCTGTCTGTCTGTCTGTCTGTCTATCTATCTATCTATATCTGTCTGTCTGTCTATCTATGTATCTATCTATCTATCTATCTATCTATCTATCTATCTATCTATCTATCTATCTATCTATCTATTTATTTATTTATTTATTTATTTATTTATTTATTCTGGTGTAGTTAAGGCCATCAGGATAAAACCAAAAATAATTTTTGTTTAAATTCCTTAAATTTCAGCGCTAACTTCTCTTAAAAATCCGTTGACATCGCTCGGGCTTCGAACTATGAAAGTAGTATTAAATGGGAAGCAGATGACAGTAACGATGATGATTATGTGTAGTGTGTAGCGTCATCATATTGCAAAGAAGTTTCATGAATAAATATTTGCGACTCGTTGGTTAGCGTTCGTATGGTACATTTTATAGCCACGGACAGCTCTGATGTGCCCAGTATATGACTGACCTCAAAGCGGGCATCGAAGCTCAGTCATTCAGTGAGCTGCTTCTCTTTAGCAACTGAATTACATCTGCTTTCAGTATACAGAAATCGTTACGGGCCGGGTGGCGAGCGAGCTCTGTACTGTACATACAAAGTCTGTTACCTCGAGCATCAGCCTCTGAGTCATAGCACGTGCGGCATCAGAATTGATTCCAGCTCACACTGAATATCAACTGTAAGTAACTTGGCTACTTGGAGGTCACATAAATACGTTTCAGGTGGTGGCTTGAAGGGTGATATATTTTTATACACTGCTAAGTATAGAGTTATATGGAGGCCTCGTAAATCTCGTACACTCTTTATCCCTTGTGGAAAAGCCTCTCTTTCTTTCTTTCCTTTTCCTTCTTTCTCCTGATTGGTTAGATTTATATCATCTGTACTAGTTTTCTAAAGCTAGGAAAGGGACCGTTTCTGTGACAATCGTGGAAAAAGTTACAATCTGGCTGAATTGACTCGGTTTCTGCGCACAAGGCGTTTAATTGTAATTATTCGCTCTCTGGATCCGAAGAGAGCTGAATCAACAGTTGCTCAGAGTTGTGTATTCGTTTGTTACGTCGAGGACGCAGTGGTTGAAGTCGTATTTGATACACGAGTAGTAATCATGCAATTAAATGAATCACGCGTAAACTCTAGTAGCAGCCAGTCATAGGTACAACCTTAAATAATACACAAAGAACAAAGAGTAACATTTGACTTTCGTGTACGTATGTATTGTAAGCAATTCAGACTGAATGACAAAATGAAACATTGTACTAAAACCAGCGTGTTTTATATTTCACAAACGTTTAAGTGAATTGTCTTCTGTGAATAAGTAAGTTACAAATTCAGAAAACTCATTAATCGATTTTCAACAAGAAAGTTTTTTTTATGTTTAATATTGGTCGAACAGCAAACTTGCTATACAGACCACTGTTAAATTATGGAATATCACATGCAGAATATCATGCTGAGGTTGGCTCTAAAGGCTCCTCTAATTAATTTTAATTAATTAATTAAACATTTTTGTGAATTATGTGAATAAAAATATGATGATTTTCTGTGTTAAATTTATGAAGAGTCGTCAGTTTCACTAAGAAGGATGTCTTGAGGGAGTTTTCTTTTAAGTCGAGATGGCTGACAAGATCTTGCTCCAATGTTGTATGTCACAGCTCCAGGAACACCAGGAAGTTTGTTGAAGAAAGATTTTGACATTGAATGGATGTACTGTTCTAGTGGAAGAATTCCCAATTCTTGATGTAGTTGTTGATTTCTTACAAACCAGGGGGCATTTGTTGCAGTACGCAGGAACTTGTTCTGGAGAACTTGTAGGCGATGCATGTGTGTCTTATTTGCAGTCCCCCACATTGGCGCTGCATAAGTTAAAAGAGGTCGTACAAGCGAGGTGTAGAGTAGCATTGAACAGTCCAATCCAATTTGTGAACGTCTATTAACCAAAGAGTATAATTTTCGAATTCTAGAAGAGGTTAGTGTAGCAATGCGAGTTACATGGGCATTCCATGTAAGTTTCATGTCTAATAATATTCCCAAATATTTGACAGCTTCTTGACTAGAGAGCCATGTAACTTGTTCATTTAGAAGAACCAAAGGAGGTGGATTATGAATAGGCCTTAGAGAGAAGATTTTAGCTTCTGTCTTGGTAATGTTGAGTAGTAATCTCCAGTCAGAGAACCATTTAGACAGCTCCTGTAAGGATGTCTGAAGAGTGCTGATTGCAGTATTTAGGTTACTAAGAGAATAAAAGAGAACTGTATCGTCAGCATACATAGCTATGTGTGACGGTTGTAAACATGGAATGTCATATGTGAAGATATTGAAGAGAAGTGGTGACAGTATAGATCCTTGTGGTACTCCGGCTAAAACTGGACGAAGCGTTGATTTAATGCCATCTATACGTACTGAGAACTGACGCTCAGATAAAAAACTTTTCACGATGCGTGTGAGATAGTCAGGAAAACCAATTCTATATAATTTTAGCATTAAACCATCATGCCAAACAGTATCAAATGCTTGGACAATATCTAGAAACACAGTGGCAGTATACTGTTTTTCTTCAAAGCCTTTTATAATGGATTCAGTGACTCTTTGCAGTTGGTGTGTTGTAGAATGTTTTGGACGAAAGCAAAACTGAAAATCTGGTATTATCTTGTTTTGGAACGTAAATTTACAAATTCGATGATGAATAACCTTCTCAAACAATTTCGATAGCGTGGGCAGTAAGGTAATAGGTCGATAACTTGATGGCAAGTGCTTAGGTTTGTTAGGCTTATGAAAAACAATGATTTCAGCAATCTTCCAGGCTCGAGGAAAGTACCCAATTAAAAGAGCAGCATTGAAAATTATCGTCAAGTAAGTAAGATCTTTGTTGGTGAGCTTCTTTAGTACAATGTTGGGTATAAGATCATGGGCTGGAGATTTTTTATTTGGAAGCCTTTGAATGAAGTGAGACAATTCTTGTGGAGTAGTATAGGAAATTTTCTCTGGCACAGTCGGTTTATTAATATTTTCTATTAGTTCTTTTTCTAATTCAGAGGTATTCTGTTCATTTTTATTCTCGTTTGGGGTGAATGCATGTTGATAATGAGATGCAAGCAAGTTACATTTCGACTCTGTGTCTGTGGCTATTTGAGAGTCTAAACGAAGTGTCGGGATGACTGTTGGCTCGCGTAGAATACGCTTTCTAGCGTACCAAAGAGTATTATCAGCTTCAGATAGAGATGATAAGCAAGACTGATATGACTGCAGGCGATGTTGTTCAAGATTTGTCTCGACAAGAAAGTGGAGTTATTCCTCTCTTCTAGACATCCTATACGTAATCTTCCTGCTATAGCTACGTGGTCTATGCCTAGGCTTGCCAGCTTTCGTAAGTAAACATTAGGGACAGAAACGTTACTGACTTATCAATCCACATATTCAACGCTAGTACAATAGCCTATATAATATTTTAACAACCACATCATTTTATATGTAAAAAAATTACAAAAACTTGCCAAAATGACCACGAAACAAGTTGAAAAACAGTATAAATCTCTTTTGTGACTCCACATTACACTACACAAACACACCCCCACAGGAAACAAAACAAAAGGCGCCAAGACCAGCAACAATCAGTTCTTATGAAGGCCAATAACAGGCCGAAACATGTTAACCTTATACAGTAAAATCTAACACGAGAAAGACATATAATACATATTCCGAAGATTTTATTTCAAGGAAAGGAAAGTGTTCTCTGATAATTTAAGAAATAAAGGCACAGATATAGAATAAATAGTCTGTCATTAAGCTAATTATGTTAATTAATTGTTTAAACATAATGAGTAACTATAGGTGCAATAAAAACTTTGAATTTGCTTATATGTGTAGCTGTAGAAATGCATAAAGCTATAAAACAACAAATATACTGCGGTCAAAAAGACCCCAGATAAATAGCATGAAATGCTAGAGTTGCTAAGTTGCGAGGGTTAAATGTTTCATTGTTTGATATTATTTCTTGATTATATTTCAAAACAACAAATACTGTACATACTTGAGATCTGCAATATCTCTAAACAAATCTCGTAAATGTGATGCACATTAAAGTTGTGGTAATTTGATCAACTGGTTGCGAATTTGGTAGTTACGAGAACTCCTGAAGATAGCGAGTGATTTATCTTTTCGCATTTGCGAAAAGTATCGAACTTCAGGACGTACTGCAGACTGAAAACAAGCATCATATTTTCTGTTTAGCGTTACGCTCACTTCTCTGCTCTAAAACTTTGGACTGCGAGTTCACATTCCGAGATTATTAAGCTCAAGGAAGTTTTTAGTTAGCGTTGGTTGGTTTAAACGCAGTAACATAAAGAAATTAGTCTAAAGGGAGCGCAGTAGCACTCTAATACTTTTATATAATGTACTGCTAGAAGTCTTGCAACACTGCAATTTCTTTTCCTGTCTCTGCAGTATCCACATAATCCATTTCACGACCCAGGCCAGAGGCGGTGCAAAGAAGAGTCTCGACTCTTTAGTGCAGAAGCACAAAGTAATCTGGGTCATTTGTAACATTAATTCATATAAAACTGCATGAATGTTAAACTTATCCACATATCCTGTCTTATTTAGGCATAATACATTGATAACTGGGGCTCGGAAGTTGATGAAATATCATCTTTTTTATTCTGAGACATCACAGACAATGCAGGATGCAATATAATCTCGTTTCACTTCAACACGAACCAGTATAACCTACTTTTATTTTGAATTTTTTTTACATTTTTTCTGTCATTTGTTACCTATTGGTCATTTTTTAGGAAATATTCTACTTTTTGTAGCATTTTTGCCCTTTTCTGCTTTTGAACGGACTTTTTTCACACTCTAGTTCTCTATATTGGGGAACCTACTGCAGATTGTTTATGTAATTCGATTGCGTCATGCAGATATCTTCCTTATGGTTGCCTTGATTCTTGATCACGTGTGTTACGTGGTTCCCCCAATTCAGCGCAATAGAACAAATATTGCAGCCGCAGTGTCCACAAGTGACGACTTAAAAATTCCGAAAGCAAAGCAACCGATGATCCTTCAAACCCTACGAATAATGATGACTCTTTATTGCAGTGCTGAATAAGAGGTATGTTTGGGAATTTCAGTTCCTGCTAATATTTAAATGTGCATTGGCGTTATGTCGAAGACATTCAATAATAATAATAATAATAATAATAATAATAATAATAATAATAATAATAATAATAATAATAATAATAATTTATTATTATTATTATTATTATTATTATTATTATTATTATTATTATTAAAATATTGGTCATTTTTTATTTTTAATGTCATATTTTCATACGAAACAAAACTACGATTGAAATTATCAATCAGTTAACAAAGTTTAACTGCTGTTTATAGTACCATGCAGATTATTTAAAAAAATGCTATAGCCTATACAGTGAAACTTCACAAATAGACACAGCAATAGTCCGTGTGCGAGACGAGGTACGAACGCTGTCTTTCTACGGAGTACTGCGGACATTGGTAAACATAAGGGCTGTACAATGTTTTTATGGCGTGCGGACCGAAACATAAATAATTAACGTAGGCTACATAAATTTAAATAATATATTGTAGTATATGCAAAATATATAACAAAACAAATCCGTGATTAAGTATAATATATATATGTGATACATATGAAATATAAAACAAACTTCTGGAGGAAAAACTCTCTAAATGTATCTAGCCTACATACAGGGTTTTCATTTGAAAACATCCCACTCTAAATAGCTAGTTATTTAAATTGAATTCAATTTAAACAAAAAAAAAAACATGTAAGTTTAGATATTGAGGGGGAAGTCTTAAACCAGGCTTAATTGCATTTTAGATTTCACCTCCCACCCCCAGCCACCCCCACTTTGAAATTTCAAATGGCACCCCTTATTTTTGTACTTAAATCAGATTAAATCTTTAAGTTAAGAATTTCATTTACACTGAATAATTTTATCGTGCAATTCGATATAATCTGATTTGTTATATAAATTATTTTTTTTTTTTGGTTTATCTTTCTATTAAAATTAATTAATTGTTTTTGTATATGTTGTTGATTAAATTTTTTCAATTATAGTTTATTTTTACTGTAGAGGTTATATTATTAATTTATAAAAGAGATTCAATTGTTTATACACCTCATTTATTTGTTTTCGCATCTTTTCTATCGTCGCCTGGTAACCTGGATTATTGTCATTGTTGATTAGAGCTGAAGAAAATAAAGCTACAAAAACTTATTGAGAATTTCTTGTAATAGTTGTGTTTGTGTATTAAGTTATTTTAAAATGGTGTATACTCTTCAAAAGAGAACATAAATCATCCTTATTGATTAAATTTAGGAAATTACACGAAATAAGCTGTGTTTTCATCGTACAGTCAACTGATAATAACAAAGCTTCTTATAATCACTACAGAATGCCTCGTAATTAGATGAATTTTATTTTGTTTTATCCTATGCACTGTTCCGATCGAAATGTCAAATTCTTGAGGGATGGCTCTGATTGATTCACCTTTCTTAACCGTTCCAATATTTGTAACTTCTGCTTCAACATAAGTACACATTTTTCTTCCCTGCCTTGCTGCCAACGTGTACGAGTATCTGCACACTACTGCACTGGTTCAACTGGTTAGCCCTGTGCAGCACGGGACAGGATGCGTTGACTTACCTTGTATCGTGAAGTATACGAGAGTGAGCGTCTATTTGTGGAGTTCCACTGTATCAATGGGTAGTAAGAATAAAGTTTAAGTACTTTCTCAAGGTTTATACTTATGAGTATGAGCACTTACTGTGATTATATGCTCGTAACCACTAGAACATACTCATATTCGTAAGAATAAAGACATTCTACCTAACGCGAATATATACTCATCTCTACAGCCTTCTTGATCGTTTAAAAGTTAGTATGTACTCGTGTTACCTAACCTCTTTGACCACATTGCACCGTGATGCTCAGTTTTTTTTTTTAACATGCTATCCACATGCTGTAGTGGTTTGTGTTTTCCTGTTTGTAAATTTTGATAATGGATAAATAAATAAATAAATAAATAAATAAATAAATAAAATAAATAATTAAATAAATTAAATAATAAAATTAATTAATTAAATAAACAAATAAGTAAATAAATGAATAAACAAATAAACATGAAAGAGAGAGTGAATCAGATAAGTGACGTTAATAAAACAGGAAACAAGAAAATGGTACTGGGAAATCGTCATTACGGGATGTTGGATAGAGATTACAATCCATCTCTAGAATTCCAGTTATGCTAATTCTATTTTCTATTATAGAGAGTTATATATATATATATATATATATATATATATATATATATATATATATATATATATATAATTTAAAGTTACAAGTAATTGCATTTTGCAATTCAAATTTTACAAAATAAACTGTACTTGTTAATTATATTTAACAATACAATCTAACCTATTAATTTGATAGCCTTCATATTTTTATAGGTTATGTTTTTTATGAATAACAAATTTGTTTTTAACGTTTTTCACATTCACTTTTGTGAAGCGTTAAAGGCTTCTGAAGTTCACGTCCTTCTCTATATTTTTTATGAGGCACTACATCGTTCATAAATTCTGCCATTTTCTTTTTGTTTAACTTTAAACTGAACACAAATTAACAAATATTCATAATTGAGCCTGCTACAAACCATACTCAGAATAACATGAGAAGGAACTTATTAATATGAGAATATACTAGCTTTAATTCTTACCAAGCATGAGTATATATTCTGTACAAGAGGGACACTTGAGTAAATTCTACAATGCTTCCATGTTATGAGTATGTAATCAAAAATGAGTAGGTACTCAAATGTTTTTATTTTTACTAACAAGAGTATATACTAAAAAAAGTCTAGTATATATTATATATTCATGTTTATTCTCACCACGGCATATATCCTGGGCTATGATGCATTTTAAAATACAGAAATAGACCTTTTTGGGAAAACATTGTTTTAGATATAAAACCAATTGACATGAAATGACCCACTACTAATTTCAGAGGTTTTCCTATCAGCTGTACAATAAATATGCAACAAATAAAAAATGCTACAACGGGCTCTTTTTTGTTATTTTCATATGGTTGAATCTGTAGATTTCTTGAAGTGGAAGTGAAGACAGAAATATGAACTTCATGTAGAATCCTAGATCCATCTTTTATGAATAATTCACACTATGTGTAATTGTGGTAACCTTAATTCCTGGAGCATTGCTCTGAAATCACAGTTCCTAGTAAACCATATGGCAAAGCTGCTTTCTCTATCTCGCTCTCTTTTTCTGAGCACTTGTAAGGCAAGCAATGTGGCGTCATTGTGTAGACGAATTAGCTTCAATTGTATTGTGGACGCGGAATGGGATCAGAAATGACTTGACTCTGTCCTCTCCACACAATACACTCGGCTAATCCAAACCTATAAGCTTCAGCAGCTATGTAGTAAAATTCCAAGAATTAGCTGTTAGATGTTTGAACGTATATCTGCTCAGGTCATGTAATAGCGGGCTGTATTTTTAGATTAATGAATTTAGTTTTATGAATATTTTCTGTTTGCCTTTCTCAAATATAGAGTTCTCTCTTCACTTCCTAGTGGAGAATATTTTATAACTATAGAGTACGTAGAGCTAAGATACACATTCAAAGCTGTATTAAGACCATAGTCTCTAGGTCAAATCTTTATATCAACGTTTCGGTACTACCTACAAGTTTCAACAGGATAATGTTGTAGGCTATGAGACATAAATTGTAGTCAAGCCAGGTATAAGGAGTCCAACATTCGTTTAGGCTAGGCAAGTCTGACGGACTGAACAATGTACGCGACTCTTAATGACGTATCCTAAAACACATATAACAGATTGATCAGCCCAATGCACTTTCAAGACGACTTTTTTTATCAGTTTCACTATGCTGCCATCTAGTGACTGCAAAACAAGCCACGTTATACCATGATGGAATTGAAGTAATAGCTTGCAGTTACGCTCTTCTGTAAAATTTGATCTCTGTGGCTTAAGTCTATATCATTTTCATTCCTCCGTATATGTGATCAGGGGTTGCAGATATCAATTCTCAACGCACGATTGAAAAATGCTCTATTCCTCTGAAATTCGAAGCGTCGTTAGGTATACTACTACTACTACTACTACTACTACTACTACTACTACTACTACTACTACTACTACTACTACTACTAGTACTACCATTGCCACCTCTACTACTACTAGTGCTACTACTATTGCTGCTACTGGTATACGTACCACTAGCATTCCTACCACTCCTATTACTATTACCATTGCCACTACTACTACTACTACTACTACTACTACTACTACTACTACTACTACTATCATTGCCACTTTTACCACTACTACTACTACTAATATTACTACTATCATTGCCATCACTACTGCTACTAGTACTACTACTATTGCTGCTACTGGTATACGTACCACTACCATTCCTACTACTCCTATTACTACTACCATTGCCACCACCACCACCACTACTACTACTACTACTACTACTACTACTACTACTACTACTACTACCATTGCCACCACTACCACTACTATTGCTGCTACTGGTATACGTACTACTACAACTACTACTACTACTACCACCACCATCATTGCCATCACTATCACTACTATTGCTGCTACTTATATATGTACTACTATTATTTCTACTACTGCTATTACAACTTCCACTACTACTACCATTGCCACCACTATCACTATTGCTGCTACTGGTACTATACTACTACTATTGCTACTGCTGCTACTACTACTACCATTACCACTACTATTGCTGCTACTACTACTACTACTACTTCTACTAAAACTACTACTACTACTATTATCAACTAGTTAACTGTACAGTTGATACATTGTCGTTAAATGACCGACTAAAATAAAATAAAACAATATACGACGTCGACTATGGAAAAAAAAGTCTAATTTCGAAAATGGCATATTGAATTTTATGTAGATCCGTCTTGTTCATAGAGTTTTTGACTTAGAATACATCTTGTTCGCACTGTGTATAGGGAGGAAAATTCACTCAGTGTGTGTAACAAAATTAGACTAAATTAGAAACTCTTCTGAAAGAATCAATAGCCATTTAGTTGCTAGTGGAAAATCTAGTCTTTTTAAAACGCCGTTAAGATGAAATCTATTTTTTTTTATTGTTGTTTGTCTTTAAATAACAATTCTTGACGACATTCAAGAAGATCTTCCAGTGGCTAACGTTAGAACCTAGAAGTGCCTGTGATTTCCGTCGACAACTTCAACGTGTACATCATTAAAGCGTTCAGTCTTACATCGATCAGTTCAGCCTAAGCTCTGTTAAAACTGGATAATCTACACTGGTTATTTCCAACTGGTCAACCTGTTACGTCGGAGCGCGTTTCCCCTCTTGGAGCAGAGCTGGAAGAGCACGTGATGGAGGGTAATAGGCGTACATAAGAATATGAAGTAATTCAGTAGAAAACGTTGGTGAATATGATGAACATAAAAGACATCATCGAGGATCATTGTAAGCCTATTGATATTTAATTATTTTTTTCTTCCTCCTGAAAAATTATTTTCTGTGATGTCACATAGGAGGTTTCATAATAACGATATGTTTCCACTCTCAAGAAGCTCGAGGGCAGACACCTGTGACGTCACAGTTGAAAATGTCTGCTTTACACTGTTTCGTTCATGTTTAGACTTGGTGTTTACCACAAATTTCAATGTTAACTGTATGTCTTTCATTTCATGCTTCTGACATCATATACCCATCTTGGCCAATGTAAAACTAGTCAATGATAAATCAAATCTTGTAAAAATGAACACTGTAATCTCATTCCATTACAGATAAATTCTCAGACATATGCCCAAGTGCATCAACGTCGGTTAGTGTAACCTCCGGTTAATCCCTGGTTAAGTATTTTTACTGTGCATCGACTTCGGTTAGGACTTAAATAGGAGGTTAACCACGGTAATCTCTAACCGGCCATATTCGAGTGGTTAAAGGAAATAACCAGTGATAGTAGGCCAAGTAGAACAAAATGGCGACCAGATCCACAGCTGATTATTTCTAAGACGATTATTATTGTACAGTACTTGAATTACTTAGATAGAGATGATGGTGAACGTGAAGTTTCTTTAGTCGAAAGAGAGAATTCTTATGAGGAATTAGGTGACAGAACATTTCAGGAGGGATTTCGTTTATCAGAATCTAGTGTCATTTCTGCTGCAACAAATGGGTCACTTAAAACAACACAGAAACAGTCTTATTTCTCCTATGAATCGGCTGCTTATATTACAATTATATACAACTGATATTTTCTTTATTTTAAGAGGGAACACTCGGGTATTTCTTTCTCTACGTCAATGGCTCAACGCAGAGAGGTTATGGATGGATCTTAGGATAATGCACAGTTCCCTGGTATTAATGGAATCCTGGATCGTACATACATTCGTACTAATCTTCATTCTTTTTCTCTATTGAGATTCCATCGTTAATATATTTAAATATAGTAATTAAGGGAAGAAGATGGTATTTTTTGGTGAAAAATGAGTAAATTTTGAAAAAAAAATCATTAAAATACTCTGTGATATGTGTGGAATGCATAGCATAACATTTTGGGAGTATTTGTGCCCTTATCGGATGTTGAGTCGCCATTTTTAAACTTCCTGCGTAATGGATTTTTAAATCACTCGCCCACTTTTATTGTTGTTTCCGGTAAATTAAATTTTCAAAAAAAAAAAAAAATTTTTTTTCTTTAAAATACCCTTTGATATGTGTGGAATGCATTGCATAACATTTTGTGGGTATTTGTGCCCTTATCGGATGTTAAGACGTCATTTCTAAACTTCCTGCGCTATGGATTTTTAAATCACACGCCCACATTAATCGGTTTCCAGTAACTTAATTTTTTTTGCTACATTGCCAGACAAAAATGGATATAATTTCTGAACTATTGAAGATACATGCATGAAATTTAGAACACACATTCTTTAGACTATTAGGAAACTTTTCTCTGTAACAGAATTTTGTTAACTGATTTCATTTAAAAAATACGTCCGTTTGCAAGAAAGAAAATCAGAAAATTGTTATTAAATATTAATTGTTTATTTTACAAACGTAGTGACTAACATCAAATTTCTGTTACAGACAGTTTGTAGAACATACTTTTGCAAATACATTGCAAACAACCGTTTGAATCTATCTTTAAAAACGGTTTAGATATATCGGTTTTAGTAAAATCGTGCATTGGGTATATTTTTTTTCAAATTTTGGCCCCCAAATAATTTTTTTTTTTTTCAAAATATTTATATTTGGTTGAATTGCTACAGCTATGAGCTCTCCGCATACAAAAAATTAATATTTTACACCAAATAGGAAAAAAGTTTAAAAAAACACCAACCTCTCCCCTTAAGTCTATCAATACTTTAAACTGACTTTGAATATAATAATTTTTGCATTTCATTTTCAATTCTGTACGATTTTAACGTAACAGCATTGAAAAACAAAGAAATGCAACTCGCAAAACATAACAGCGCCCAAAGGCAAACAAATGCAACGCGAAAATAAAGAACACGTTCATTTTCATGTAGAACGGAGTAAGTGCAAACGTTTTTAGACGTTGACCATTATCTTTGCAGAGGAATGGATGCTTTCCTTTAGTCATTTTGTAGAAACAGTGTATCATCAGAGACTTTACCCTGGTTAAATGAAGTGTCAGCTAACCATGTTTAAGTAATCGGTGATTATGAATGGTGCACAGATATTACATTTTAACCACGGTTACTGTTTAACTGTCTTTTTGTAACCTATGATTACTGCGTTTTTAACCGATGTTGATACACTTCGCCAATATTCTACTTGGAAACATTGCGGATTTGCCAACGTACATAACCTCTCATCTTCGAAGGAAACCTTGCTGTGGAATTTATCGCCCTTAAAACTATTTTGTCTCGACCGGTTTTGAACGTTCCAACCTCAAAACGTCCAATAAGAAAGTAACAAAATATGATCACTAGTTCGTAGCTTATGGTTTATACTATCGTCTATATATCTATGAGATGCAGTGACGTCGATAGCAAATGTAGCAGCCTTAAGTAGTTAAACGTGTCCACGCGGAACATTCAGTGACTGTACCGCGGCGTGTCCTGAACCCCAACGGTGTTGTTTGTTATGGAGCTGCACTGTGCTGGCTGCAACGTTCAGCAATTGATATGGATGCGTCTCTCTGATACTGTACACTCAAGTTTATAAGTTTCGCAGCACTGGTACAGCCGGAATCAGTATATAATAGAGCATCATCATTCGCTACGTCTACAGTATATACAGGGACATCATTTTATTTTTACTAACATTTCTAATATTAACCTGGCTATACCTTTGGATCAACGATTAAGAACCGGAAACACCGTTTGCTACCCTCTTCCACGACTGGAGTTCGATGAAACTGGCGTAATATACAAACAAATCACTTTACTAGGTATAGGAGGGAAGAAAAGTAGTTCATCCATTTACGTAAACTAGGAAATATCGTGATTTTGAGTTCGATAATTTTCATTAGGTTTTTCTTTAATCAAAATACAGTACTGTATTAAGAATAAGTGTTTTTACTCACGAACTGAGTTATCCATGCGAACGTATTCATTATGCAGTGTATATCATACTGTCTACAGTACAGCATACAATAGAGAAGTTAAATTGAAAAATAATCCTAATATGAATATTTAAACACATTTTTGAAAATGGTGGCCGTTCATTTCGATACAGGCTTCAGTTCTTTTGTGCATATTATCGCACTATAAACTATTGCATCTAATTCCAATTGCCAGTTTCGTCCTTCGTACTAATAACTCATGTTGAAATAATTCTGTACCTACTCTATAAAAGAGTACCTTACATACTGTAAATTCAATCTTCACTTCTGCCCGACCCGCACAGATAAAATTACTGAGATATGCTATCTACTGTCCGTCCAAGTGGTTATGCCTCAGGATCGTAGAAAGGAGGGAAATACGTGACAGTTAATTACTTAACGAGGCCCTTTTATTTAAGTTATTTTAAACAGTTGTATAATATTACGTAAACGTCCAATTCCTAACAGAAATTAATGTTTTCAAAAAAGAGCTAAGACAGCCCAGCTTTTACAGAGGGGCGAGCAGAAGCAGGTGGGGGAAATCGGGATGCGATGTAGGCAAAGGGACGGTACCTGTGCGAAAATATGATTCAATATTAAAAGCTCTTTCGTCACTGGAAAACGCGAACATATTTCTGGAACGTACTATACTCACTAACTCATTCCTGTTTACTATATGCGGCCTTGATTCTGTGTGAAGGACAGTTGGAACTTCTTTAGAAGAAGAGGTGGGAATGAAGTACATTCAAAAACTCAGGTACAATAAAAATTGAAGTAAAAATAAAATGATGTTCCTGTATTATTCCATCATATGACTTATTTTAATGTAAAATTGTGCAGTTATTAATTTACATTATAATAGTAATAATTCGAACGTTTTCGCCATACACTATGGCATTTTCAGACATTAGTTGACGATATCTAATGAAAAAAAAAACAACATATTTCAATATATGGTGAGGAAAAGCATATTAAAATGTAAAATAAATGTCAAAGTTAAAAAGTTAAAACACTTGATGACACAGGTTTTTCAAACAATGTCATTGTGATTTTCAGCCTATCGTATATTTGTAAAATATGCATATTTAATACGTCTATACATTCTAATATTATCTTATAACTACAAAATTATCACATTTTGGTTCATCCATGTTTTATTTTCTGAAACACAACCATTTGCTTTACAGCATTTACGTACATATACCTCCATATATTTGGCATCGTTTACTTCAGTTAAATACGCATAATTATAAAAAAAATTGTGATTTTACATGTATCATCAAGTGTTTTCACTGTTTTTTTACTTTGACATTTATTGTTCCTTTTTTTATTATGCTTTCCCTCACCATATATTACAATATGTTGTTTTTTCATTGGATATCGTCAACCCATGTATGAAGATGCCATAATGTATGGCGAAAACGTTCACTTTGTTACTAATACAATATAAATTGACAACTGCACAATTTTACATTGAAATAAGTCATATAATGGAATAATATTTATCTTCTCTTGTTAATTTCGAATCTTATTAAATCTTCTTAGCTACTTTTCTCTTTTTTTTTTTTTTTCATAAAAATGATGCTTGTTTGAAGTGATGCGCTACTGAAAATAGTCAAATTTTGACAGATGTTATATTTTCTTTTATTTTCGCGCTAAAAATGTACGGTTTTATGAAAATTCTATCTCAATACCTTAATTATAAGTATACTTTTCTATAATTGATAGATGTTGTGTTAATGTACCAGTTATGTGTAACCAAAACTTTAAATTTAATTATCTCAAAAAGACAAGTATTCATTTTATTTCTCAGTGGTTGAAGCTAGAATGATGAAACTTGGTATAGCCTACTTATTTATTATTAGCTCTGTTGTGAAATGGAATATTTTATCGACTGCATTGAACATACTTTCATTGCTAGAGAATTATACATAAAACAGTATTATTTTTTTATTGATGGTTGAAAATTGAAGAAATTATTTTTTTTTACAAATGAAAAAATTAGAGTAGCGCATTACTAATGTTCCATGGCACAAAATGCAGTGCTACCTTTAAGAAAAAATTAGGTTTTTGAAAGAATTATATATTTTTTATATAATGTGCTTTTAATTATAGCTTCTTTGTATAGCATAATTAAACAATATCTCACTTCTATGCTTTTAATTAATCGTACTGGTAAACAAGTCCAAGATACATGAATTCGTATGCCCACTTTTCCTCGATGTAGCTCCTTGATTGCATATGTACTTTTCCAGTAATTACGCGTATTTGTGGCTTTGCATTACTTGAAATTGAAGCGAGACTTCATCTTTAAATAAATTCTGTCCAGTGAGGCCGCTATGAAGTGATTGACTTTTTTAATCATTCGCAGAAACCAACACTTTTTCTTGGTCTCTGAATTTAAAATCGTGTGTAAGAGACACTTTGTACTACTGCAAATACAGTTATTGCTTTTATATTGACTTTAAATGAATTTTCAACATCCTATCTGAAATGTTTAACGATGTCTTCTGTTAAAATGTGGAGCCTTCTACATCTCGACGTCCGTTTCATAGAGCCTGTCAAGTGACGAACAGTATAGGAGTTCATTAGAGTTGAATTAGGAATCGCTTCATCAGATTTTTGTTTCGCTGTTACCACCATCTCGGGGGGGGGGGGGAACTTTCCTAAACTCACTCGTTCAGTCGTGAACATACTTCAAAATAACGACGATTTTTGTTGAAATTCATTGATCGTAATCTGCAAACTCTTCTTCCTTGAGGGCTCTTCAAGGGGCTTATGGTAGCATTACAAACTTTCAAGAGGATGTGAATAGCCATACCACTTTCAACTCAATGCGGAGTGACTTTCCGAACGTTGTATAGTATGAGGCGTGTTCGGCTGAAATTCCATTTGACTGTTAAAATGTGGGAGAATTTATTTTAAATATTTTATTATCAGATTCGTCTTTTTTAAAACTACTTTTTATATAATGTCCACAATAATATTATGACGTTTTTCATGAAAGAAGTCGCGGACCAGAGCTGACTGTAAAAACAACCACTTCTGTACTGATCCTTTTACGTATACATCGTAAAAAACGCTGTCTAGCAAGCTTAGATTAAACTCGGTTGGAGCTACTGTAAATCTGGACCAGAGTGCTGCATTGGAGTTAAATCGCTCGCTTGAACTCGGTCGAGTGTCGCACCCTCGAGTGAGATACGATCGGTCGTGATACGCTCGTAATAAATAGAAGCACAGTACAAGGTCATCTCACCGACATGTCTTATCTTGTATGGAAGGCGACAGATAAGATACACATATGTTTTACTCACACGGTAAAAATAAGGCTTTATTTTCTGCGTTTATGACAAACGTTTAATGGAACAGTCAATGGAACGTACCAAAACAGGAACATGAAGTTATAAATAAAATAGTATGAAAATCTTCGATATACAGTTATTATTGCTAATTAATAATTATTCAATATTTGATTTACCACATATATAATATGATAGGTCCATACATAGTGTTCTGCCTATATATTGCGACAATGTAGAAACGTTTTACAAAATATTATTGATATAGCAGTAGATTAATAACAATATTAGTACAGAGATAACGTCACAGAAAATATAATAAAACGAATAATCATGCTGCACAACTGTTACAGACGCAAAGATTGATACACTAATTATTAGACTTATTATTATTATTATTATTATTATTATTATTATTATTATTATTAATACTAGAAAACTTGATACAGTTCTTGCATTATCGTGATTGTGTTCTCCGTTTATAATAATTACATTTACATCCAATAACATCTATCAGATGTGGCAAAAACAAAATCACTCCTGTGTGGGGAAAAAAAAAAAAAAAAAAAAAAAACATATACCTGCAACATTTATATTACATTTTAAAGCAAGTTTTGTAGTTGTACTATGGAGAAGTTAGTTAAACGCTGCAAAGTTTTGAAACGATAAACATCTATGATGTTACTACACAGTTCATCACTGTAACAAGAACGAATGTCTAACGCTCGGCTTATACCGTTCGAGGATTTATCGCTCGTGACAATTTTACCCATCATGCATGTGCGCTACCTATCGGATTATGCTATGAACTACTTGGCGCTCGAGCGAAAACGTCCGATGCAGACCTCTGGTCTGGACTCTGGACTGTACAATGCTTGATCCGTTTGTTCCCTGCGAAATGTCCCGATAAGGGTTTGAGTTTGAGCAATAGTGTGTGGCCGATCATTGTCGTAAAGCCTTTTGTTCTTGATGTAGCGACGCAGTTTCTTCAAGGCCTCATATGGGCTGCCGAGTTTATTGTTCTGCCTTGAAGTAATACTCGTATGTAATTCAACAAGCAATACTTCTTGCCTGCCCCAAAAACTTGTGAACATGATCTTGTCAGTTGAAATTGTTTGTTTCATTTCTGCTTTTCAGCAAGGATGTGTACTTCCACTTACTGAAACATTCCTTCGATTCCAGAGTCACGAGATACTTCAATGGTTCAAGAATCTATTACCTTCCTCACTATATCGCGCGAGAATGCTCCTCTGACAGCATTTTCGTCACCCAAAATGGACACTATTTCTGAAAGTCCATACAATATAACAATTTCATAGAGAATAGTTCTTGAAATTTGCTCGAAGTGCACGGAAAGCACTTAATGATGAATGTAAGCCGGTTTTACATTTGTTGCGTTCAAAACAGATAATAAATCATATTTCACAGCTGGTGGTCGCTCAATTATCTTAAACATGCAAAACGCACAGACGACGCTATCTCTTGATCTCCTAATGGCGTCTCTGGCTTGCCAAAGAATGACAGAAATCAGCGCGCATAGGCGAAATAATAATCGTAGATCTGAGGCGAAAATATTCGCAAACAGAATGACTTCTCAAACAGCCTCGTATAATATCATCGTCGAAGTCTTCGTCTTATAGGGCGGACTCGGGTAATTCCGCAATATTAAGAAATAAATCTATCATATTTTTATCAAAATGTGTATTGAAAAATAAGGTATGTAGACATGGACGAAACCTTTAATTACTAAATGAGATAAAGACACCTATTAAAATGCAAATACATTTAGTTGTACATACATTACAGTTGAGGTTATTTTACGACGCTTTATCAGCATTTTAGGTTATTTAGCATCTGAATGAGATGAGGGTGATAATGTCGGTGAAATGAGTCCGGGGTCCAACACTGAAAGTTACCCAGTATTTGCTCATATTGAGTTGAGGGAAAACTCCGGAAAAAACCTCAATCTGGTAACTTGCCCCGACCGGGAATCGAACCCAGGCCACCTGATTTCGCGGCTAGACGCGCTTAACCGTTACTCCACAGGTGTGGACATTACAGTTGAAAAATAACAACTCGGGTAATTCCGCAACAGTGCGGATAAATCCGCAATAGGACTTTGCTAATTCCGCAGTCGTAAATAATTATTAAATACATTATGAAAGTAACATAAAAGGAACAATTTGTATGTAACAATAATCACTTTCTTCACAGCTGTGTAGCAAAACACGAAGAACAGCCAACTTTCGATGTTTCACTGTATTGCCGACAGAGGCGTCGACCAATAACCTTGATTTTTTCTGTAGCACTGCAGAGGACATGCCTCCTGTTGACAGCCTCTCAAAACTTAGGTTCACGTTATTGCAAAGCCGCAGTAAAATCGTATATGCACTACTGCGGAATTACCCGTAGGCCTACTGCGGAATTAGCCGTTTTTCCCCTATTCAGTAAGTTATTATTAGATCATGTCATCTGTTACTGATTTACTTCGCCTTTTTAAGATGTTAAAGTCTTTTTCTGCCACTTAGTTGATATTTTAGACTTTATTTGGGATATGTGTTCCTGTTTTCTATCTGCAATTCAGTTACAAGCATATATATATATATATATATATATATATATATATATATATATATATATAATCATCTTCAAGGTTTAGGCCTGGTGGCCTGTTCCTTCCTCTTGGAAAGGGTCCTCCCATCTATTGCGGGGTCTTCCGACATTCCTCCTTCCTTCCGGTATGTAGTTCAGTATTTTTTTTGGAATCTGTCTTCATTCATCCTTAAAAAATGTTCCTTCCAGTTTTTCTTTTGTCTTGCTAATCTGTCGTTTAAGTTGAAAATTCCCAGTTCCGTCCTTATGTCTGTGCTTCCTTTGTGGTCCAATAGAGTGTATCCTGCCACTGATCTCAGAAATCTCATCTCTGCAGCCTCTATCCTTCTTCTTTCTGACTTAGTCAATGCCCAGCTTTCACTGCCATACATAAGAACAGGGACTGCCATTACTTTATAGGATTTTAGTTGGGTCTCTTTTAGTGTTTTCCGGGATAAAGTTGTTTTTATTGTAGCGCACATTCTCTAGAATTTATTTATTTTGTTGCTAACATCGTTATTTTCGCAATAGGATACGTTGCAACCCAAATAATTGAAACTACTCACCTGCTCAATTATTACTATTTTGGTCCTTAGATGCCTAGTCCCCAGAAAGCCCATTGCTTTAGTTTTTGTTAAGGATATTTTAAGATTATAATCTTTAATAACTCTTAATAACTTATTTGTTGCTATTTGCAAACCGTCCTCTGAATTACTGAAGATCACTTGATCATCGGCAAACAAAAGAGTGTCTATGCTCTCTTTGCCGACTATAAAATGTTCTGTTAAAATACTTTGCCATTCTTCAATGATTGCGTCTATATACACATTAAAAATTGCTGGTGACAATGGGCATCCCTGTTTCACTCCCTGGTTTATTGCTACCCCTTTGTTCGTAATTTCTTGTGCATTTTCTATAATTATATATGTTTTCCAGTACATACTCTGAATCACCTTAAGTATATGTTTTGGGTATCCTTTATTTTCCACTATATTCCATAGTTTATTTCTTATAACACTGTTAAATGCCTTCTCATAATCTATGAATAGGATATATGTTAGCAGGTTGAATTCTCTTCTTTTCTGTATCAGTTGTTGCATTATAAATAAACAGTCTGCACAAGAACGTCCGTTCCTGAATCCTTCTTTCAGCAGAGATTGAATTATTAAATGAATTTGGCAGTCGGATTATAATTATTATGAATTATAGTGTGATGAAGTGCGAAATAAAATTATATTGGAGAACGAAGGCGAGAAACGCAAGGTACGTTATTTTACAGGCCTTAACAACTTTAACAACGTGAGAATTTGTAGAAACTCCAAGGAGGCAAGCATATCTCCGTAAGAAACATGGAAGGCTGAAGATTTTGCTGCCGGAATTCTTTCTTCCGTGTTCCCACGTTGTTTTCACTGCAACTCTCCAGAGTCATGACTTCTTAATCAGCGGAATCGTTTTGGTTTTCTACTTTGAAATTCCCGGGTATAGGAATTGCCAAACGTAGCACAATGCTGTTTGTGTGAGTGGACGCAGTTCATATAATATGTTACTATTTTACATCTCAGTGTTAAAAAGAATGTGAATATTGCTTTAGCTTTCCACGTCTGAAGATCTTATTTCGAATCCCACTGAGTCCAGTTGTGCTCGAAAGAGACGGCTTATGGGCAGGTAAAGTTCTTTTGTCATCAGTCCAGCAATTAATTTTGAGTATAATTTTCACGAGTGGAGAATGCTGAGTTTGTAGTGAAGGACGACCCTTTGGCAGAAAGTTGTGAATGAATGAATTAATTAATTAATTAATTAATAGTGTTTCTGTTTTCACTCATGGCAAACAATTCTTTGCTTGGAGTAAGGAATGAATGATATGAGGCTTCCACGTGGCTAAGGTGTGAGGTGAGCTATACTCTGCGAGTCATCCTGTAATGAGATTGTCTCCTCCGTTCCTTTTCGTATGTTTACGTGTGTTTTTTTTTCGTGTGTCTGTGGATTTAATAACAAACTGAATGTTTATTTAAAGCCACTTTATTTGCAACAGAAAATTATTCTCACAGTATGTAAAACGCATCTAGATTCTAGATGCTTTCTGTTTCGTATTACATTTCTCAACCAAAAAGTAAAAACCAGTGCTCATTATTTTTCTCCTATGTGCGGAGTTTTGAATATTTAAATAGCACTTTTGAAAATAAACATAATACAGGGAGTTTCCGAGGTGGTGTTGCAAACTTTCAGGGATGATGAGGAAGGGCACATGTATCAATTTGAGATAAGGAACCCTGGTCCGGAAATGACAGAGTCGAAAGTTACAAGCAAAAATAGTCGTGTGGAAATGAAATCATTTTATTCCTCTGTACACCTTATTTATGTGTATTTATCTGTACATCTTACACATACTGTATTCATCTGACATTGTTATGTTGGTGATCGAAAGCTTGGAAGTAACTATCCAAGTCACCTGGCTGAGAATCCGAGGAGAATTGTTCTGTATCCAACGCCGGGAAAGCCTTAAGTCTTGCATATTCCTTACTTTTACAATATCTCTTTTTGCGACTTGATATTTCAAATTCGATTTGTAGCATGTAGTTTTCTAATAATAAAATTATTTTCTTATTCGAGTTATCAGTCGCGGATTTCCCGAATATGGTATGCAGATCCAGTGTTTTCAAGATAATACTTAGAAATTTGTTTGAAATCTTTGTCACTGCCATGATGTGCCAAAATAATTTCCTATCTGAAAGTGACAAAAAAGATAATACATCGTTGCATTACTCTCAACTGATGAGTTTTTCAAAATGATTGAAAAATCTCTGTGTAATTCTCTGAAAATCTTTTCTTTTGCGCATTCAACAATCGACATTACTAGTCGAAAACCTGTGAAAGAAGGTCTACAATCCAATGAAATTTCCCTTCTGAAGTAAAAAATTAATTGCATTGATACCTAATTAAATCTCAACCCCTTTCTCAAACCCAAAGGTGTCTATAAATTGGTTCGTTAGCAGTATTCAATGGGATTTTCGCTTCGTCCACCAGACAGAGAGTTAGGTATTCAACATTTTAGAAACGCCATTAGCAAGATTCAGTGTCTGCTAACTTGCAAATGCTACTTTCGAGATTTCCTTTTGTATTTCCGTGTGATACAGAGATTTTTTTTTTTTTCGCGTTTCTCACCTATTAAAGAATTTTATATATCTAACACAGGATGTCACGAAGTTCTTTATCGGAGTAAAACATAAGGTAATATAAAAATGTTTAAGACGTTTTCCATTGTGGGTAAGGTCACTTTTGGTAGAAAATTTGTCAACTACTGTTAACATGCTCGAAAAAAGTAATGCTAACCCACTTCGCTTCTCTTTAAAGAGGCTTTTCTGTTACAACTATTTTCTTCGGACTTATGTTGTCATTATACTAGAATGTAACATAATAGTAATTTAGGTAAGCGAGCGCTCTAATTTTCACGAGCGTTTATAATGAAGATAATACACACGTGTTACATACAATGCTTTATACTATTCTAGCATTAAAATATGTAAAAAAGACTATTAAACATTTACAAAATGTAATGTTATAATGTGGTAGAAATATGAGTACTGGATATGATGTAATTTATTGCATGGTTGGTAAGTAACCGTTTCTAGGACGATGCTATTTTGTTGGTGTTTTGAAGCTTTTTCTTACAGGTACGTTGTATAAAATTGTGTTGTGAAGGCGGCGATGATGTCATGGAATACTAGTTGCTAGTAGGGTTGCCAACTGTTTTTGAAGAAAATACTAGAGACTAAGCGATCTACAATGTTTCATATAGAAAATTGGCAAATTATTGTTTATTTCAGTTAGCGGTACTAATATATATATATATAATTTGAACTGTAATGAAAATTACGGAAAAACGGCTGAACGGATTTTAATGAATGACCCGTCATTTTGAAGCTTGGCATCCAAGGATTTTCACAAAAATAGTAGCTTTCAGTGAAGCGGTAGTTTTCCTACAAAATTTTCCTGTTTTCCAAAATCCATCTTTCGTCAGTTTTGAGAACTAATTGCATTTCAGTATAAAACAAAAACACACACTACAATAAACAATAGGATATTACACGAAGGACATGACCTGCAGGATTGCTGACATATATTTTAGAGCTCAAATTCAATTGGTTATTAAAAACTTCAAGACTTGCTAAAATAATTTACAGGTCTGATTCTGCGGTGTGTAATTTTCTAAGTACATTATTGGATATTAAAATCTATAAAACTTGAGATGATTTGATGACATTATTACCATTAGAAATGAAATATTATTATAATTAATGCCATGATATGACTATTTTTCATTAATTATACATATTAATGCTATATTGATGATATGAAAGTGAAACGTTTTGGGGTTATGTAAGTAGATTTAGAGAATATCTTAAATTAGATGTTCATTTCTATAATTTACTGAGTGGCGGCTATGTATGTATGTATGTATGTATATACAGTATATCTTATATATATATATATATATATATATATATATATATATATAACTACAAAACTTACCTAGGATAATGATATTGTATTAAAACGTCCAATGAACTTAGTATGCAGCATTTGCTGCACAAACCACTAGTAAAACTATATTCTACACTTATGATTAAATTAAGAATATTTTGAGACATTTTCCTCGCTTAATAGTTTCAAACAATTTCTAAAAATTCCCTATATGAGTAGTTAAAGTTAACTGTGATTTACCGTTCTGATTTGATTAGATGTGTCGTGCTTCTGTTTCGACATTTGTTCACTTGTTCATAACAGATAACACTCTCTGCATGAGCTTTGCAGCCTGGTATGCTTACAACACAACTCACTAGTTTTTTTTTTTCTAAATTTGCAACTGTAGCATTGTTTGATTTTAAACTACTGAGCCCTGAAGCTATTTCTGGTAAGTATTATCTTCTACAGAGACGATACATTTCACTGCATCTATGGAACAACAGAATCCCTCGTATAAGTCACCTTCAACCATGGAAAAATTAAATGTTTCAAATAGATTTTCATATTATGCAAAAATAAGGGAGAAAAATGCTCGAAGAGAAGAAAAATACGGGAGTTGGGAGACTGTTAAAAATTAGGGCTAAATACGGGAGGGTTTGCAACCCTAGTTGCTAGGTAACATTTTCTGGCATCAGTGCCAAATTATGCCAATTGTGCACGATTTACAGCGTCATAACAAAAGCGTTTTAATGCTAGGACTACATAAAAAGGTTTATGATTGTGGTTATTCCTTATGGCAAGCTATTATTTTACAGTTTTACAGTTTATTAAACAAATGCAGAACTTAACTCTTCTAAGCATGCTTCAACAATCATCTTCAGTTCAAAAAAAAAAAAAGAGAAGTAGTTATGTAGTTCACTCTAGTACAGCAATTTACACGGAATAACATGAGTAGGCTATATTTTGTTATATTAAATAGATACCAATCCAAATGTTAACATAAATTATTTGTTGAAAAATTGTTCATCCCATGTATTCCTACAAGTTGAAGTTGGATACTCAGAACTGAGATTACCTTTTGTTATAATTTGATTGATATATTTTCTTCATCCCTTAGCTGTACTCCCTGTCTTTTTCCCTATCTTAAAATATCCAATTTACTTCTTGTTGCAACGGAAGACCATTAAAATCTTCCACGTAATTGATCGTATTTTTATATATTTCAAAAGAATAGCCAACATACCTTCACTTATATGTATAAACTTTTTACTTTACCTTCTCATTTCGAATGCAGTTTGTGTTCTTCTGGATATTTTTAGTATATTTCTGATTCATCATTTCGTATTGATTCAATTAATGTTGTCCTGTACCTACTATCTTCTTCGGATAGTTAGCCGTTTTCTTTCTAACTTATTTATTTAGTGATCTGAGTGCCCTTATTCCGCATGGAGAGCCATATCTTGGAGTTAATATTGTTTGGTAGTTAATAATGTATTGTTATGGAGAAGAATAGAACGTGTGAAGTGGACAGACACAATAAGAAATTAAACTGTGTTGGAAAGAGTGAGCGAAGAAAGAATAATGCTGAAACTGATCAGGAAGAGGAAAAAGAATTGATTGGGTCACTGACTGAGAAGAAACTGCTACTGAAGGATGCACTGGAAGAAATGGTGAACGGGAGAAGAGTTCGAAGCAGAAGAATATATCAGATGATAGACGACATTGGGATATATGAATCATATGAGGAGATAAAGAGGAAGGCAGAAAATAGGCAAGATTGAAGAAAGCTGGTTTTGCAGTGAAAGACCTGCCCTTGGGCAGAATACTAAATGAAAATGAATGTCTTTTTATTCATTATTCCATCCTGATTTTTCTGCCTATGTTACAACGTCGTCTTCTTTACAGTAACATCTTACTTCATATTTTAGCCTTGTTTCATCTTCGAAAGTTACGAGTTTAATTCAGCTCGCTTTAAAATATTGATTACATTTTATCAGACCGTGTTTTAATGACTCTAATCTTATTTAGGCTTATGTATTGAGTTCAGTTCATCTGGGATGCCTGGAGAATGAAAAGATAATATGAAAGAATTCCCGAAACTAACGTTATCTTATGCAGAAGTGTGGTTGCTGCTCAAAATAAGTAATGATTTTAAAATGTAGTGAGAAAATGAATGTAATTGTACTCATAACTCTGGAGAAACAGCATTACTTTACGAAGGAATTATCAAACTCCGTCCGTCCAGGAATGTGTGGAGTAGAAAGACGAAACAAGACCTCTGTGCATATGGTAGGTGGGAGGGCTAGGGCCAATGACCGCTCTGGGATAGGTGTTGGTTGAACGAATTGAGCAATCGCTTGCAAGGAGGGGATCATTTCTATCTGAACTCTACTCTACCTTCTACCACGAGCATCATACCCCTTAGCGGCCTCGAGCTGATGCTGCCTGCAATACACTTCAGCACAGATAGACTCTTCCCCCATATGCGTGAAGTTACTCTACAGATTCCTGGGACGGACCATAGGCTATCTGTAGATCCTATTGAAAACTGTTCGTGTAAAATCTATGAAAACAATGGAGGGAAACATTCCCCACATGTCAGAATTGTAATCAAGAAAAATCTTGCTACGACGTAATTCAAAGTGTTGACCCTTATCAAAGATCACTTGCTGCTCAATTCACAGAAAATTATCTTCTATAATACAATTAGTGCTGATAGTTTCTCGATAATTTAATTCAGCGTAACGAATTTATGTTATGATTTTTTTTTTCGAGACCCAAGATCGAGAAAAAATTACCTTATGACAACATACATGAGTTTAGAAGCTCAATTAAATTATCAGAAAGAAAATATCATGCACGAATTGTATTCAGTGAGATAATTCCGATGCGAAAAAGATGCCATTTGATTGCAATTTTTATAATATAACTTAATCATGATGTTCATGTTCATGGCTAAGGTTCATGGTTGAGGTTTTTACGGGGTTTTCCCTTAACCCATTAAGACTAGAATAACATCATTGTATAGAGCACATCTAGGTCAGAAAGCATGGGTAGACATAACGGCTCGATTAGAAAAGCCAACGTACTATGGTAGGAACGATCATGATTTTAAAATCAAATGTAGGAAACAGAAAACGGATGTAGGTAAATTCTCATTTTTAAATAGAACTATAAATGATTGGAATGACCTACCTGCAGCGGTCTTTGAGGGCTGTCCTTCCTTAAGGAGTTTCAAGAATAGTTTAAAAAGTTGTGTATATAGTGCAAATTAAAATTAAGGTGACATTTAACATTTAATTTTTTAAGGTGACATGTATTTATTTAGCCTGACGAGTTACTTCATTGGTTTGAATTGTAAATTATTTAAAAATAGCGTGAAGAGGGCCTTAGACTAGAAATGTTTAGCTTAAATGTAGTTCTGTTTATAAGTACAGTATACATAAGGATGTAATTATTTGACTTATTTGAACTGTTGTATCAGTGAAGCGAGATGAGTCAGTGAAGTTATGGTTTTACAGTGCAGTGAATAGTTCCGATCAGTGATAATTTATAGCGTCAATGAAATGTGTTCTATAGTGTCAGTGAAATGTGTTATAGTGTGTCAGTGAAATGTGTGCTAAAGTGTCAGTGAAATGCGTCATAGTGCCACTACAGTGAGTGATATGAGAATAAAGTGAAAGACTATTGAAACTTATGTAGAGCCTATACATAATTGTGTAGGTTGTAATGTACAATTAGGTATTTTATTTATGTTTTATTATTATTGTGTTAAATTATATTGTGTATTCTTATTGTACTGTGTATAAAATTGTATTGTGTATTGTAAATTTATTGTGTATTGCTTATCATTTTTTTTTGTGTATTGTTTATATTGTGTATACCACTGCCACCGTGTGCTTGCCCACTTGCAGTGTAAATAAATACATACAAGAGCATATGTTGGATAACTTTCGGCACTGGACCCTGGACTCATTTCGCTGGCATTATCACCTTAATCTTATTCAGACACTAGATAACCATAGCAGTTGATGAATCGTCATAAAATAAACAATTAAAAATGTAAGTACACATGATGTTGGATATGCTTTTCATTTTAATTTATGTGATATCTTTTTTCGGTTTTGTTTAGTAACTTGATTCTTCTATTGCAAGTCACATTTCTTTTTCGGACTATCCTTCCTTGACATCAAGCCTTGACAACCATAAAAGAAAGTTAGGTGGTCGTAGAGAATTTTAGGAGTATCTTTCTTCTTACTTTATTTATAAATGTACGGTTTATAGTTTCGCGAGCATTCTTAAATCTATTTTGGCAGAAAAGTTTCCTTTACCTGTGTAAGAGACCTCACGACTTAAATAATTAAAAAATCCACCTCTTTTATTGTAATATTTTCTAAAATTCTATTTTATTCCAATAGGGAATGATGTTGGGTCGACATAAATTATAATTAGGCCTAAGTATAGGCAGAAACATGGACATTACGACGAAGTGAAGAGAAACGACTAGAAGCATTTGAAATGTGGATATGGAGAAGGATGGAGCTTGTGAAAGGACAGACAGAATAAGAAATGAAGCGGTGTTGGAAAGAGTGGGTGAAGAAAGAATGATGCTGAAACTGTTCAGACAGAGAAAAAGGAATTAATTGGGTCAGTGGCTGAGAAGAAACTGTCTACTGAAGGATGCACTGAAAGGAATGGTGAACGGGAGAAGAGTTCGGGACAGAAGAAGATTTCAGATGATAGACGACATTAAGATAGAATATGGATCATATGTGGAGACTAAGAGGAAGACAGAAAATAGGAAAGACTGAATAATGCTGGATTTGCAGTGAAAGACCTGCCCTTAGGCAGTAAAATATGAATGAATGAATGAATGAATGAATGAATGAATGAATGAATGAATGAATGAATGCTTGCTTACGATATAGGTTGTAATAATACAGTCTGATCCGTTGGATAATATTATTATAAAACTATTACGATAGTAGGAAAAATTTCTTGCTGGTTGTGTTATGATTAAAGGATGAGAGTTTCCATATATGATAATGAACGCTATATAATCTGAAAGTACAAATGAAAATCGTAGATGATTAAAATGGCTACTACAAATCAACAGCGGGCACAATGTGTTCTTTAGTATGTTAAATTTGAGAGTGTTAAAAGAGTTCAAAGGGAATTTCGACGTGAGTATGGTGTGCGTAATGTACCTAAATACAATTCCATAATGTTGTGGTTTCGAATATTTGTAGAAACAGGTTCTGTGTTAAAAAAATATATATGCAGGAAGTTCTAGGCGAAACCCAGTACGAGAAGCACCTACCCTTGGCTTGGCCCCAAAACACCCCATATCTAACCCCTTCTGACTTTTTCGTGTGGGGTTTTGTTAAAGAAATTATCTATTCACAGAAACTTTGATGATCTGAGAGTAAAAATTACTCAAACTTTTCAAGAAACCAACCCTCTTATGTTACAACGGACATGGGCTGAATTGCATCACCGTTATGAGTTGTGCAGGGTGCGCAATGGGGGTCATGTTGAGCTCTGAGGAATCTCCCATCTTTCAGTGTTGTATGCACAAAGTTTCAACAAATAAAGTTCAGTAGTAAATGTTTTACTGTATTTTCAAGTTTAGCGTGACTAAGATTGGGGGCATGGAAGGGTAATAAAATTGTCAACGAAGAAGGGGAGGGTCTTTGTCCTCTTTGAAGAGAGAAGGACTCCTATAAATATATTTATTATAGTGTGTCGAATTGGAACATGTACGGAGAAAATATCTACCACCCTCGATGCTAAGTCAGAATAGGAGTTCGCTTGCATGTCTTGACCTCATGGGGAATAGAGAATGGGAACAAAAGACTGGATTGTTCCTCTTGAAGGCGAGAAAGATTAGAACTTCAGCTGTTGTAGTTTGTGACGCGAACTGAGGAACTGTACACTTCTATGTCTTTTAGGTTAGGATATATTATATACTGTGTTTTATTGTGCCATTTCCATTTTAACATGTGTGTTCTTTTAGAGAGTAGTTGGATATAATCATAGATGAGGGGGGACCTACAAAGTACAGGGACATCACTTTTTTTTACCAACATTTTTAACATTAACCTGGCTATACTCGGAAACACTGTTGCCCCCTTCCATTACAGGAGTTTGATGTTACTACTGCAATGTGTAAACAAATCATTTTACTAGGTATAGGAGGAGAGAAAAGTAGAATATCCATTTATGTTGTAGGGAAATACGATATTACGATTTTCAGTTTGATCATCACTTTTACGGATTTTATCAAAATACAGTAGAGTAGTAACTTTTTTTTTTTTTTTTCAAAAACTTAACTTTTTAGGCGGCTATGTTCGTTATGTAATGTCTACTTTATTTAGCATATTAATTATTGGTGTTAACATACAATATAGAGAGTGCATTTAAATTGAGGGGGTCATAAGTAAAGGGCTGTAAGTGCACTTAAGTTACTTTTGAGAAAATGTGGTTTAAATACTTAAGCTTCCGTAAAATCGGTGACATTTTTATTTAAATTTTAATGTGTGATGCGATTAAAATATCCCTTTGCCACTAAAATTTTAGATACTTTTGCTTACACTGGATGCACTTAACTCATGTTATTACAAATGTCACTAGCATTCCTTTGCTTCTAGCCACCTCAATTCAAAAAAGCTAATCAGAATTTTTAAACAAGTTGCTGAAAATGGTTGCCGTTCATTACAATGCAGGCTTAAATTCAGTACGCATATTATTAAAAACATTTTGAAGCATATTCTCTGAAATTAAATTTATCGTTTCTTGAATATAATTTTTAGTACGATATTATTAATATAGGTTCTTTCTTCTATAGAAAACGCAATCATATTTATGAAACACACTATACACTGCAGTGTTTACTTCACTGCTTGAAGATTTCGAATGCAACAGCGGCCGTAAGTTAGTGTGTCTGACGGGAGCAAGGACAATAGTGAAGGGGTGAGAGTGAAGTACATTCAGAAATGCAGGTACAATAAAAATGCAAGTAAAAATAAAATATGTCCCTGTAGGACTTGTTTTGGTTACAAAGCACATACGGTCAGAAAACCCATGCATTGGATTTTAGAGAAAGTAATGATAATTTAAAATCTGTATGTATAATATTACTCAATAAATCCATCTGTCTATCTATTTTATCTATACCCAAACGGATCACTTTGTATTTGCAGAAGTATCAAATAATAATAGTGTGGGCCTGGAAAGCATGAATGTTGGTACGAAAGGTGAAAAACTGATGTCAGTGACTGTACGTGGAGCATGATGGTTGCGGGGTAGGGAAGTAGCGAATGATGGTGTGAGATAGGTAGAAGCTGCGGAGGGGTAGGGAGTAGGATTTTCACTAAAGCCCCTCCAAAGCGTCCCGGAGGCCCGATATATCAATTACCCTTCTGGAACCGACCAGAGTGACTCCCATGTCGCAAAAGGCATCTGCTACCGCGCTGTCCTCTATGTGGAGCTTTGCTAACACCTGCCTGCACTTGTTTAACGGCGTGTTCATCGCCTGGCAACCGAATGGCTAGCCCAGTGGCGGACGTTGTTAATTTCATTATTTCGAGAAACAAAGAAATGTGCTTCAGAAGGAGAAATACGCTAATGAAGCGTTTCCCAAAGTGTGGGTCGCGACCCCCCATGAAGAGCTCAAGAGGGTGGCGAGATGATTTAAAAAATTAAACAAAAAGTGCCTTATTAACACATTTATGTTGTATTAAGAAACATAAAGAAAATTGAACATAAAATAAAATGAAAAGTTATAGCTAAAGTAAAAAAAAAAAAAATTAATGCTACAAATGTGCCTGTTTTTGAGAAAGTAGCTTCTCAAATCTTCGCTCTGTGTTAAATATGCACACAGTTGTATCATTTCCAATTTCAAGGAAATTTCTCGCTTTTGTTTTGATGGAAATCATATACTGGAAACTTATTTTCCATAAATACGAATTTGCAAATGCTATCAAAACTGAAAGCTTTTTTTTTGCAAGCTCGAGGTATTCTTACATTCTTGTGATCTAAAACTAATCTACACTGCGAAAAAATTATAGTTTTAACCTTCCATCAGTAATCACATATTTTGATAATCCACTTGAATGCAACTGTTAGAAACGGATTCAGTATTTATCTGTCACTGTCATGATTATTTTGAGTTTCTTTCGAAAGATTTTCAAAAACCTCTTGTTTAAAATTGAGTTTCTTTCGAAAGATTTTCAAAAACCTCTTGTTTAAAATTGTGCAAAGTTAATTGTATGTCCGCAAAAACATCTAAGAATTTGTCATGTCATCCGATATGTAGCTAAATTTTCCATGACTTTTAATGCACAGGAATGAATATTTTTTTTTTTTTTGTCCAGTAACGTCTACCAGAAAACAGGTTTCCTTATAAATCCGACGATCTTATCTCTGGCTGTTATGTTAACATCTTGGCTTCGTACGCTAACATTTCAAGTGTTCTAAGTGTTTGAAAAAAAATATCAGAAAGGAAGGCCAGTCTAAGAAGGCATATCATTAGGCCTGAGAAATATAATATGCCGTTATACTACCAGTGCGCTTCTGACTTTGAGTACGTCTCAGAGTTGGGGCGAGTTAACGCAGTGTCTTTCGTTCGTTTGAACTCATGCTTATCATCACGGTAAGTTAGTCCCCAGCATTTGGGTGGTTGAAAGCCACTTCTTTGATTTCGAAACACAACTGTCTGCTAAAGAAAAATTTAAAGACATTATTTTCTTTGTTAAAGAAAAATTTCACTATTTTAAGGACATTTTATTTTCCGTCTGTAGAAAATACACCCTATAAAATTGGAGATTTATCCTTCGAAGAGGTGGAAAAATTCAAATATCTTGGAGCAACAGTAACAAATATAAATGACACTCGGGAGGAAATTAAACGCAGAATAAATATGGGAAATGCCTGTTATTATTCGATTGAGAAGCGTTTGTCATCTAGTCTGCTGTCAAAAAATCTGAAAGTTAGAATTTATAAAACAGTTATATTACCGGTTGTTCTTTATGGTTGTGAAACTTGGACTCTCACTCTGAGAGAGGAACATAGGTTAAGGGTGTTTGAGAATAAGGTGCTTAGGAAAATATTTGGGGCTATGAGGGTTGAAGATACAGGAGAATGGAGAAAGTTACACAACACAGAACTGCACGCATTGTATCCTTCACCTGACATAATTAGGAACTGAAAATCCAGACGTTTGAGATGGGCAGGACATGTAGCACGTATGGGCGAATCCAGAAATGCATATAGAGTGTTAGTTGGGAGGCCGGAGGAAAAAGACCTGTGGGGAGGCCGAGACGTAGGTGAGAAGATAATATTAAAATGGATTTGAGGGAGGTGGGATATGATGGTAGAGACTGGATTAATCTTGCTCAGGATAGGGACCAATGGCGGGCTTATGTGAGGGCGGCAATGAACCTCCGGGTTCCTTAAAAGCCAGTAAGTAGTAAGTAAGAAAATACACCTAATGTAACATTGACAAATATCAGCCTTTTTATTTCACTATGTTAATAGCCTACGATGGTGTATTACGTTTTTGTTTTACATAATTTTTCATTTCATGTGTTGTTGCAGGGAATAACAAACCACATTTTAAATTTTCAAAAGAGAATGATTATAATTACATGTTGCTAGAAAACACTGCCTTACATCTAGAAAAACTTCGTTCCACTTCTGCAGAAACAATGAGGACATTATACGAAATATTTTACACAAGCATTATCTATCTCAAAATCTGTATCATTATTATAAATTTCCTCATTTGAAATTGTCACAAATTTATATAGAGTTAAATATCTGTATGTTTACCCAGTATTTTTTTCATCTTGTTTGCTACATTTTTTTTTCCTGTTTTTCCAACTATTCAGTTTCGTCACAATATCATTGACTACATGCTATTTTATGCCTGCAGAAAATATATCTAATATAACTTTTACTAGACGTATCAGCCTTTTTATTTCACTATGTTAATAGCCTACGATGGTGTATTACGTTTTTGTTTTACATAATTTTTCATTTCATATATTGTTGCAGTCAATCACAAACCACAATTTTCAAATTTTCAAAGGAGAATGATTGTCTGTTGCTAGAAAACACAGCCTTACATCTGGAGAAACATCGTTCCACTTCTACAGAAATAATGGGGAATATTTGAAATATTTTACAAAAGGCTTATTTATCTCAAAATTTGTATCATTATTAGGGGAGGCCAGTGTAAAGCGGCCTACCTGGGTAAAACGGCCATGTGTAAGCATACCTTTAACAGCATTGCCATATTGCCGATTATTTAGTCAGCTACGTCAGAACTGCTTCTGAAAGTGGTCTGTAAAGTCGTGGATGGCTGTCTTCACAATTTATGATTATTTCGATATGATAACTGTTTTTGGAGGTTCTGATCTAAGGTATCTACTTATTATTTGATATAATTTCATACATAATATACATAACGTGAAATGTTTATCTACTGCTTGATATAATAGAGGTTATAAAGTTCAACATGCATGTGTTCGAAACTACTTCAAGATGGCGGTGTTATGCTATAAGCTTGTTTGTTTAGATGCATGTGTTCGGCCATGCACGGTGGCCGTTTTACACAGTGCTTGACCGTTTTACACAGTGCTTGATGGTTTTACTCTGATATCTCTGACGTAATACATTGAAACACTAGAACTTCTACAAGTAATTCGGTTTCTTTTCCAGTATCAACTAGGCTATAAGTAGACGTATTAGGAACACTGATAGAAATTCTTGGAGGAGGGAAAATATGAGGGAAGCCATTAAAGCTGTTCAGGAAAATAAAATGAGAACTACAAAGGCAAGCAAAATGTATGATTTTTCTAGAACCAATCTGAGACGGCGAGTCGAAGAAAGTAATATAGATGCCATGTGCTGAAAAACTAAAAGAGAAAGCTGAAGCAGCCAGGTTCAAGAAAATAGTTAGAAAAAGAAACATGTATCATAAAATAATTTTGGAAAAGAAGAATACTAAGAACATTGAAATTACAAGTAGCGAAGAGAATTTAGACGATGAGAGGGATGCTGAATGCATATTTTGTCAAGAAAATATCCACTCCATTTCAGCTAGTGGTGAAGGATGGGCTCGCTGTTTGTCGTGCATGAAATGGGCTCATGAAGAGTTTCCTAGACTTGATCCTGTAGCAGACGATGGCTTCACCTGCGGTTTGTATCGCTAGACTATTAAATTTAAATGTCCTAATTCATGTTATAATTGATACCATATTAATGCTTTCTTTTCAATTATATGATCTTAGTTAATTAGATTAACATGTTCCACTTTCACGATAATAAATAATATCGTGTAAATATGTATTTTTCAACTGAATATGTTTTCTATCATATTTTTTCTAGCATAATATACACTGGGCCTTTTACACAGATGCCAGTGTAAAACGGCCATTATATTACACTTTTGATAAATTTTAATTTCGACAATATATATATTTTTTCAAAATTTAAAAAATGCCATATCACTGTCCTTGGATGATATACAACTCACACCTTTAAATTTAGACTCTTGAGCACACCGAAAGTTGTGTAAAGTAACACTTAAAATTAAGGTGGCCGTTTTACACAGGTTTCCCCTACAAATTTCCTCATTTGAAATTAAGTCACAAATTTCGTCCTCGGAATCTTGCTATTATTCTTCTTCACAGGACGTTGAATGTTGCCTGTTACGATTAGCAGTATTCGGTCGTAATGTAACCGATCAACTGAAGTTCACTGCTGAACGAAACACACTGAAATCCCCCACCCAACGCAATTACGTACCGGTACCTAAAGTCAGAGGAGTATGAAGCGCAATGTAACGGCATACAATTCTCAGCGCTACATATCATTGTAGCAAGGTGGCTTCCAAATACAGTTTTCGGGTAACCATACCGAAACATTTTTTATTTATTATATAATCTCTCCGGCTTTTTAGAGAGAGAGCCGCAGAGGTAACAAAACACTTTAGGGCCGCTTGTACATGATCTTCTTGACGAAGTCGCCATCATTAGACCGATTTGAAATAATCTGATAACGTTTACACACATAAATTACATTTCAAAATCATTATCATACGACTGTAATGTTTCTGTGTGTACTTCTAGACAACTCGAGAAGTATCGATTATTTCACAGTCGTTCGTGTTCAGTCCTTTTACGATAGATTATATCGTCATTGATTAAAGTTCTCGTTAACACTTTGTTAAAATTTACTTTGTCATACGTTAAAAGTGTTAACATTGTTAAAAAAAGGTATTACCTTCGACAGACGGCCCGTTTCGACGCTATGTGTCGTCGTCTTCAGTGTCTCTTGAACCACTGGTAATCTTGACTCTGCGATGTGCAGTTGTCGATGGTAGGGGTGGGGGTGTGTTGCTCCTATGGTGGGGGTTGGCTGTTTGTATGTTATGATGTATTATGACGTCAAATAATGTGTGTGTATCGAACTGTAGTTGTTGTTAAGTATATATTGTGGGTGTGCTATTGTATTCTTATATATTTCGTACTGTTGGTTTGTTCTGTTTTTGTTTTGAGCAATGACAACTACACTGAAGAATTAAACACAATAAAATATATAGCACAAGACAATGGATACAACCCTAACATAATAGACACACTAATAAAAAAGGCAAAACAAAAACAGAACAAACCAACACAAACAGCACGCGAGAATAAATACATAACATTACATATCACAATACCAATACCCACAAAATTGCAACTTCATTCAGAAAACTAAAGTACATACAAAACAAATAATACAACACAGAAATACTTAAATAACCACATTAAACATTCAAATAAATATAATTCAACTGGAGTTTACAAATTAAAATGCAATATTTGCCCACATTTTTACATAGGACAGACAGGAAGATCATTTCATATAAGGTATAATGAACATATTAAAGCTATAATCAAACCTTAAATCACATCAAATTATGCAGATCACATTATCAACAATAATCATGACTACAATAATATAGAAACAGATATGGAAATTTTACACATCACACCAAAAAGTCCACAGTTAAACATCCTAGAACAATACGAAATATATAAGAATACAATAGCATACCCACAATACATACTTAATACGCAACTACAGTTCAATACGCACACATTGTTTGACGTCATAGTACGTCATAGCATACAGACAGCCAACCCCCACCATAGGAGCAACACACCCCCACCCCTACCATCGACAACTGCACATCGCAGAGTCAAAATCACCAGTGGTTCAAGAGACACTGAAGATTATATCGATTGCAGTATAAGATTACGCGCGAAATTTAAATATAGCGCACTTAAGGAATTACATAAAAAAACTGTGGGTTTTTGACGAAAACGGATTTCGTTTTTGCAAAGAGCATGGAAAGGTCATTGAAGATACCCTTCGTCATGTAAAGCGCCAAATGATGGCAACCCGTGTTATCTACTCTTTGTCGTAAAAGGAAGTACGCTTAGGATTTCTATATAAATAAATAAATAAATTAATTAATTATTACTCCATATCACTGTTTGTTCAAATCGCCCACCGGATTGATTGATTATTAAGCAGTGTTAAGTCTTGCTCATGGACCTCCAGTCTCTGTGCCTAATAATAACGGCCTCTAATTCAACGTTTACGACGTGGCAGTGTCGTGTGTTTGAAATAATGATGAGACGATTCGTAAATGTTGTATAACTCCGACACTTGCACACGGAATCGCCATAGTGCCAGTCTCGTTTTGGAGGAGGCGGGATATGTTTACCATGATTATTTCAAGAGATTCGGAACTCAGAACTTTCTGTACTAGACAAACGCTCGATGTGTTGGAGAAGTGCTGGTGAACGTGTGAGCAGGGTATAGGGGATATAAATTATTAACATACAGTTGGGGTACTTGGACGTTTCACCTCTTCACACGAAAAAACTACTTCAATTAATATTTTTAGTAGACTTACGTAAATACTGTATCTAAGATCGTTTTAGAATAATTCTTTACCAATTTATTAGTTATCTTTTGCGTCATCTGAAGTTTCATCGCCTTCCGTGTTAATAACGGAGTGAACAATAATAATATAATGTGGCTTAACATAATAATGTAGAGGAACAGAGATTAAGGTTGTTCGAGAATAAGGTTCTTAAGAAAATATTTGGGGCTAAGAGGGATGAAGTTACAGGAGAATGGAGAAAGTTACACAACGTAGAGCTGCACGCATTGTATTCTTCACCTGACATAATTAGGAACATAAAATCCAAATCTTTGAGATGGGCAGGACATGTAGCACGTATGGGTGAATCCGGAAATGCATATAGAATGTTAGTTGGGAGGCCGGAGGGAAAAAGACCTTTGGGGAGGCCGAGACGTAGGTGGGAAGATAATATTAAAATGGATTTGAGGGAGGTGGGATATGATGGTAGAGACTGGATTAATCTTGCTCAGGATAGGGACCAATGGCGGGCTTATGTGAGGGCTGCAATGAACCTCCGGGTTCCTTAAAAGCCAGTAAGTAAGTAAGTAAGCTTAACATAATAATAATTCGTTAACATTGTTGCAATGTAAACTACATCTTCCTGTATCCAAAGTGTTTAAACTCTTATCTTCTTCCTCCATTCTTCTCTTGCCTCCAATCCCGTTCTTCCAAGCCTCTAGCCTTCATTCCACTTCTTATATCGTCCATCCAGGTTTTCCTTGGTCTTCCCCTCTTTCCTCTTCCTGGCGGAATCCATTCCAAAATCTGTGTGGGCAATCTTGTTTCTGGGATTCTACGTACGTGGCCATACCATTCTAATTGCTTGTAGCTAACGAAATCTATCAATGTACTATTAATTCCCATTTCTTGTCTAAAGATTGTGTTTCGAATTTTTTCCAATTTAGAATGTCTAGTGGAGAGGAGTTTCAATCTCAGATTCGTGTTTAAATGCCACGTTTCCGCCCCATATGTTATAGTATTTCTTATTATAGATTTATAGATTTAAATAATAATAATAATAATAATAATAATAATAATAATAATAATAATAATAATAATAATAACCTTTTTCATGGTATAGGCCTAGTAGCTTGTTTCGGCACAATAGTTCGCCATTTTCAAGGTCTGCCCTTGTATCTTTGTCCTTTTGGTAGCCTATACAGAGGCGGAAAATGTTGTGCAGAAAATTTAAGAGTGAAAAGTAAGCTCAAAATGAAGTATTTTGAGGGCAGGGTACCGAGGATTGCAGTAGCTTTGTTACCGGCTCTAGATGCGTCCAATTTCAAATCGCATTTTTTGGGTACCAACTCAAAGACGAATAAGTAAAATTCATTCGGCAGAAATGAGATTTCACAGGAGTATTAAAGACTGTACAAGATTGGATAGATCAGGACTACAGAACCCGTAAGTAGGGGAAATATGACGTCAGCCTCACTCCACTTCTATTAGGGATGATTGACTTCTACGTAGAGTTGTTGACATTCTTTGTATTTGGCAAAGTCTATCAGTGGCGTCACTGTAATTAAAAAAAAAAAAGATTGTAATAAAGTCATTCAATTTATAATGCCTTATGTCGTTCAAGGTTTGCGATTATGCTAGATTTTCTGTCGGTAGTTACTTTGGGATTTCTTTGCACCTAGCCTGCTTTAGATTTTCCAAAACTTTCCTCCTTTCATCACCTACGGGAATATAAATTCGTAGCATTTAAGTAATGAACTTTGAAAGTTAATATAAATGCCACTATTCATTTCAATACAAAATGAACACAACGAGTGATGTTCTTAATTTAACAGTATATGAATAAATCATTAATATACAAGAGATAGGTTTGGAAGTAAATCCCGAAAAGATAAAGTCTATGATGATGTCTTGTGAACAGAATATTGTACGAAACGAAAATATAAAAATTGGAGATTTATCCTTTAAAAAGGTGGAAAATTCAAATATCTTGGAGCAACAGTAACAAATATAAACGATACTCGGAAGGAAATTAAACGCAGAATAAATGTAGGAAATGCCTGTTATTATTCGGTTGAAAAGCATGTGTCTTGTCTGCTCTCAAAAAACCTGAAAGTTAGAGTTTGTAAAATAGTTATATTACAGGTTGTTCTGTATAGTTGTGGAACTTGGAGCTCACTTTGAGAGAGGAACAGAGATTAAGGGTGTTTGAGAATAAAGTGCTTAGGAAAATATTTGAGGCCAAGAGGGATGAAGTTAAGGGAGAATGGAGAAAGTTACACAGCGCAGAACTGCACGCATTGTAGTCTTCATCTGACATAATAATTAGGAATATTAAATCCAGACGTTTGTAATGGGCAGGGCATGTAGCACGTATGGGCGAATCCAGAAATGGATATAGAGTGTTAGTTGGGAGGCCGGAGGGAATGAATTTGAGGGAGGTGTGATATGATGGTAGAGACTGGTTTAATCTTGCACAGAATAGGGACCGATGGCGGGCTTATGTGAGGACGGCAATGAAGCTACGGGTTCCTTAAAAGCCTTAAGTAAGTACTGTCATCCTCTGAGGAGTGTAGTGCTGAGAGGAATGCGGTTCCGACTAATCTAGCGCGGTGCTGGAGTGGGAGAGAACAGTGACAGCGGCAGTCTGGAAGGAAGTACAATCATACTGAAAACATTTCACTGGTATAGAATACCTAACACGTGCACACAGTCACACACTACTACAAACTGAGGACTGCATATTTTTGGACGATTAATACTTCCCACTCCGCTCGGCTCGGCTTGGCTGTAGTAACAAAAGAATCTACCTGCAACCCCCCCCGCACCGATGGCAAGAATACCTCAGGTATCAGCATTAAACTCGTCGGAGGAAGACAGTAAGTTAGCTACTAAACATATTCTTAGTTTTTAAGCACGTTACTAATAGATTGTTTAATAATATATTTTATGCTCGACCATGCCGAAATGTACTAATTATACACCTGGTAGCTGTCCTTTAATGCATGTTATTAAAGTACACCTACTCATTAAAGTACAGGTCTTCAGCCAATGATAACTCAGCTTACATGTGTTCAGCCAATGAGAAGTCAGCTTTGTACCGTTATAAAACCGCAAGTATCGATTATTCTCGGATATGCAATCGAAAGAGAATTAGCGAAAAGTCACGGAGGCTGGAAATCCCATACTGTCGCAGAAGGTTATGTTCTGTTACTATAATAATTAGCGTTAATTGTAAATAATATTCAAATAAATTCAATTTGTCATCTCGTTTTTCAATGTCGAATTCAATAATCAAGGTTATAATATTATCAAGTTTAACGGGACTACGTCAAGGTCAATGACATTATTGTTCCTCGGAAAAAATCAATACTTTCGCGTCTGCGCACATCTCACAATTCACGACCTAGAACAAGGTCACTTCCGATCTTGTCAGATACAAATAAAATGTATACATCTGAATACCGGTAATTTCAAGTTATAAATATGGTCGAGCATAAAAAGTCGTATGAAACTCTCCTATAATAGTAATTAAGAAGCTCGTATGAAAATTATGAAACTCGCTTGCGCTCGTTTCATAAATATCCATACTCGATTCTTAATTACTATCATTATAGGCTCGTTGCATAATGTACTATTATTTGGAAGCTTATAACATCGCGCAGGAGTAAATTTGAAAGCAGTGACTCTAAAGATTAAACTTTTTGTCCCATCATAATATATAAATTCTGAATATATTAGTTACATCTAATGACAGACTTCACAAACCAAGGCCCTCCTGCTTGGTGCCACGGCAACTGTACATACATTAGAATGCGGTCTTGATGAAAGACCTTTAAACCCCCAACAGACGCTGGGTTCAACTTTCTGGCTTCCTTGTACCTGAGATAATCGCCTCCGTAATGCCAAAACCACTACGGTCAGCTATATCTGGGAATAAAGCTGTATGTTTCACTTCCCCCCCCCCACACACACACACACATACCCGCGATCTGACAAATTCCACAAGCACGCCCTAACACCCTCCCTTACTCACCCCTCCAGTCTTGCAGCTGCCCCATACCAAATAAAGCAGGCTTCTCCGATGTGAGAGCAAATCTGTTCCAAGTAGTTGTAATAAAACAGGATCCCGGATATAAAGTGCTATCTGGCTCTTGCTGCCCAATTAAAGGTGTTCGGGAACAAACTGTATTAAAAATTCAGTAATTCCTGACTTCATGTTCTTTATTCGTCAGTTTAGTTTTATCTCATACTTAATCTCGAATGGCTTTTTCACTAGTTTCAGTTTCTTGAGGGTTTCTAGATGAACTAACAGCCTGATTTCTAAACTTTTATGCCACGTGGTTTTCTATCATACGGTTAAAATGACGTTTTAAATCCTTGCACCAGAATTAAATTAAATGTAATAAAACAAAGACCCATTCCGCCTCTCCATATTATAACCTTTTCCTCCACTTCTGTATAGAAGGGCAACGTTTGTTCAACCATTGTACTGTCTTCCTCCGACGAGTTTAGCGCTGGGCGGTATGGCATAGTTGCGCCCCCCGGTCAATTGGGAGGCCTAGGCATGGCATAATTGCGCCTCGAAGTAATCAGGTAGCAGATGGGACATGGCATAGTTGCGCCCCGAAGAAATCAGGTAGCAGATGGGACATGGCATAGTTGCGCCCCGAAGAAACCAGGTAGCAGATGGGACATGGCATAATTGCGCCCCGAAGAAATCAGGTAGCAGAATGGACATGGCATAGTTGCGCCCCGAAGAAATCAGGTAGCAGATGGGACATGGCATAGTTGCGCCCCGAAGAAACCAGGTAGCAGATGGGACATGGCATAATTGCGCCCCGAAGAAATCAGGTAGCAGAATGGACATGGCATAGTTGCGCCCCGAAGAAATCAGGTAGCAGATGGGACATGGCATAGTTGCGCCCCGAAGAAACCAGGTAGCAGATGGGACATGGCATAGTTGCGCCCCGAAGAAATCAGGTAGCAGATGGGACATGGCATATTTGCGCCCCGAAGAAATCAGGTAGCAGATGGGATATGGCATAGTTGCGCCCCGAAGAAATCAGGTAGCAGATGGGACATAGCATAGTTGCGCCCCGAAGAAATCAGGTAGCAGATGGGACATGGCATAGTTACGCCCCGAAGAAATCAGGTAGCAGATGGGACATTTAATAGTTGCGCCCCGAAGAAGTCAGGTAGCAGGATGGACATGGCATAGTTGCGCCCCGATGAGCATAGTACACACGAAAGTGATTGTCATAAAATAAATAAATTACTTAAAAATATTACAGTGATAGCTGCATTGAAATCAGGTAGGCCTAGCGTATGATCAATTTTGCTATTTAAAAGAATACTTTTTTATTGATCACACACAATAAATGAACTGCATTTTTTGTTTCTACATCGATATCTTAACCCTACGGTACAGGGTTTCGAAAATTGAAACTTAGTACCATTGTGAATTATTAACTCTTCACCCTTTTCACTAAACTTAACATTCATTTTAAATTAACCTCACTATACGCCACAGACGGTATGAAAATCATATAATTTTTTTAATTTTGAATCTGAAAATTTCATTGCTTAAAGTAGTCAATTCTGGATCAAATTTTATTTTCGAATTATATAGACGTGGACCATAATTTGTACTGTGTAGTAAAGCAGCAGATGTGAAACATTTAGATTCAACTGAATTAAGAATTTCAGTTCGTCTTGTATTATGATCATGTGGCTGAGCTAGAAATTTCATTCTGTTTTTATGATAGAATTTCAATTATATACATGTATTTTAAAATAACAGTTAAAGAAATGACATTTATGTTTTAAAATTACAAAAAGATTATACTGAAGAATTCTGAGGACGAGATTAAAAGGAGCTGTAAATTAAAGTTTCCTACCATACATGTTAATTAATGTGATGCCCCAAAATGTATGTGTAGTAGAATTAAAATTGAAATGAGCTTTCAGTGTTAATTAAGGAGTGAAGTTTGCGTAGGATGCTTCAAGCGATACGTAATGAGTATGTGTGACAGGTTGCCAGTTGCCATGTTTTCTGTTTTTGTGTGGCGTGCGAGATGGTTTATACATAGACGCTTTGAACTACAGAAAAGTCTTGAAAATTAAATAATTGTTCCTTTATTTTATTATGAACTCAATTTTAATGTTGGTAGCCAAACGATAAATGAGTTCTTCCATGCTTCTGCTTATAAAGTCGGAACATTTTGCATCTGCATTACAATTAGCAATCCTAATGTGACGCTTTAATTTTGAAGCCTTAGGTCAGGCATGTCAATTGATGCCCACAGGAGCAAGCGCGCGCTTTAGAGCCCAGGAGAGCCTGAGCGCTTTACAGCGGAAAGGAAAGAGACAGACGAAAGAGGTGATATATGCCGCTTGGTCGAGCTATATTCAGGGATAGCCAGCACTGATTCAATAGATATAGGGAAGAGAACTTATTAAAACTGTATCCATGTTAATTTTTAGATTTGCCTGAGAAGTACAGGAACATCATTTTATTTTTACTTCAATTTTTATTGTACCTGAGTTTTTTAATGTACTTCGTTCCCACCCCTTCTACTAATGAAGTTCAACCGTCCCCCACACAGATCCAAGACCGCATATACAGTCATAGTAGCCTTACGGCCATAGTAAACAATACGTTCCAAAAATATGTTCGCGTTTTCCAGTGACGAAAGAGCTTTCAATACTGAATCATTTTCGCACAGGTACTACTGTCGTCCTTTCGCCTACGTCGTATACCGGTTTCCCCCACCAGTTTTATCCGCCAGCTAGTGGCTGGGCTGTCTGTCTAAGCTCTCTTCTGAAAACATTAATTTCTGTTAGGAATTGGACGTCTACTTAATATCATACAACTGTTTAAAATAACTTAAATAAAAGGGCCTCGTTAAGTAATTAACTGTCATGTAATTACCTCCATTTCCACGACCCTCAGACATAACCACGTGGACGGACAGTAGATAGTATGTCTGAGTAATTTTATCTTTTCGGATCGGCCAGAAGTGAAGTTTGAATTTACAGTACGTAAGGTACTCTTTTATAGAGTAAGTACAGAATTATTTCAACATGAGTTACTAGCACGAAGAATGAAACTGGTAATTGGGATTAGGTACAATAGTCTATAGTGCGATAATATACACATTAGAACTGAAGCCTGTATAGAAATGAACGGCCACCATTTTAAAAAATGTGTTTAAATATCCATATTATGATTATTTTTCAATTTTAACTTCATTCTCTATATTTTACGGTAATGTGCTGTAGACAGTATAATATACACTGCATAATGAATACGTCCGAATGGATAGCTCAGTTCGTGAGTAAAAACACTCATTGTTAATAGTGTACTGTATTTTGATTAAACAAAAACCTAATGAAAATGATCAAACTCAAAAGCGCGATATTTCCTAGTTTATGTAAATGGATGAACTACTTTTCTTCCCTCCTGTACCTAGCAAAGTGATTTGTTTGTATATTACGTCGGTAGCATCGAACTCCAGTCGTGGAAGGGGTAGCAAACGGCGTTGAGTCAGAGGTATAGGCAAGTTAATATTAAAAATGTTAGTAAAAATAAAATGATGTCCCTGTATAAGTGCATTATAAGAATGTAAGTTTTAATTTTAATCCTCATTTTTCACAAGTTTCATTTTTTAATTCAAAAGAAATATTTTCTCAACTTTTCGTATAGAAAAGTGAAATTTTCAGGTATAGGCCTATTTATTTAGTAGCCTTAAAGAATGTTTTCGTAAATCTAATATACCGTATATACCTACGTATTACTGAAGACAGTGTATTGAAAATTTTGAAAATATTCGCATGGAAATTGTTTGTAAGGAAATGAATTAACAAAGCAACTACTGTTACATCATAAGCAAAAGATACATGCCCATGTGTTGTAAAAATGTCAGCTCTATAGCTTCAGGAGATTTCGAGAAAATAATTTAATATTCTGATGATAGGAAGTTGCTCACAAATATCACCTTAAAAGCATAATGCGATAAGAGCTTTGTTATGTAATATTAGTTACACTTAAAACAGATACAGTACATAGGTAACTTTGCTTTGTACTGTAATATTGTTTTGATTAAAATATTGATTACTTTTGTAAGGCTAAAGATACCATCAATATAAATTCCAAATTATCATGTCATACTCAATCACTTTCTTTGGAATATCACTTTCTTTATGAATGATGTGTTTCATCCACTTAATACAGTATAATATTATACTACTATGGAATTTAAATGAATATTCCTTCTTAACTCTCTATTATGTTATTAAGATTTAAAACACAAGTGCAATATTAAGAAATCAGTGTTAGTACTTTTGTTTTACAGACAATATAGATAATATTAAACATAAAGAAGCCATATAAAAATAACGACATAAAATATCACGTTCCGTTTGAAGTTTGTGCACCACTGTTTTCTTAATACAACAGGTTGGTTATTCATATACACAACCCTTCCTCTTTCTATACTTAACGCTTGCTGCCCGCGCACGACGTCAAGATTAGAAAAATGCGCTTGCTTTGACATCACTAGCTTAGGTGATCGTTAAGTGCGAGTATTTACCATATATATATATATATATATATATATATATATATATATGAAAAATTCTATAACATGACTTCAGTAGTAGCATTTTCGACCACAATTCCAGATCTCGGGTTTGATTATCGGCATATAATATAGATTTATTTCTTCTCAAAGTGAAATTCTTTCTGTTGCACTTGATTTGCGTTGCCTAAAGTCTTGGTTTTTCTGAACCGACACATGCGAGGCCTTCCTCGCAGAAATCCGGTCTACACGAGAGGTAGTGAGTGGTTTCTATAGCTGCGAGATACGAGGTCTGCGCACCTCGGAGCTATAGAAACCACTCACTAGATCCTATCTTTCCACAGACATCCAATACAGCGATATTTTACTACTTAATTAACATATTATTCCCAGAACATGAATTTTACCAGCAATCGAAAAGTATTGGGAATAAATTTGAATAAGGAACAAAAAAAGGTTTCCTTCCCAGGCAGGATTCGAACCACGAAAGTCTTAGTTACCAGTCTGTCGTGCTCTGGAGTGAACAAGGCTCTGAAATCAGGTACAAGGGCCGGTCCGGTTATTTTTGCCACTACTGTACAATAGAATATTGTAATATTTATATGGAAATATAAAAATTGGAAATTTATCTTTTGAGGAGGTGGAGAAGTTCAAATATCTTGGAGCAACAGTAACAAATATAAATGATACTCGGGAGGAAATTAAACACAGAATAAATATGGGAATTGCCTGTTATTATTCGGTTGAGAAGCTTTTATCATCCAGTCTGCTGTCAAAAAATCTGAAAGTTAGAATTTATAAAACAGTTATATTACCGGTTGTTCTTTATGGTTGTGAAACTTGGACTCTCACTTTGAGAGAGGAACATAGGTTAAGGGTGTTTGAGAATAAGGTGCTTAGGAAAATAGGAGAAAGTTACACAACACAGAACTGCACGCATTGTATTCTTCACCTGACATAATTAGGAAAATTAAATCCAGACGTTTGAGATGGGCAGGGCATGTAGCACGTATGGGCGAATACAGTTGGGAGGCCGGAGGGAAAGAGACCTTTAGGGAGGCGGAGACGTAGATGGGAAGATAATATTACAATGGACTTGAGGGAGGTAGGATATGGTGATAGAGAATGGATTAATCTTGCTCAGGATAGGGACCAATGGCGGGCTTATGTGAGGGCGGCAATGATCCTCCGGGTTCCTTAAAAGCCAGTAAGTAAGTACTGTACAATTGTATTGTATTGTATTTATTAACATTCCATGGTATTCATACATTGCTTTACAGCTAGAATATGGAACAAGTCAAAAAACTTAATATTATTATAAAGTCTGAATTTATAGTCACAGTCTAGATGAAATATATATACAGACGAGATTTACAATATAGTCTACTAGTACAACACATAGTTTTAGTATCAATTTCATGAAGTGTTATTGAATGTCACGAATTCACTTACAGAATAGAAAGCGTCAGAAATTAGGTACTTCTTTAATTTGGCCCTAAATAATTTTATGTTTTGAGTTTCATTTTTTATATCGATAGGGAGGCTATTAAAAATTTTTACTGCTATATAACGCACTCCTTTTTGATAGCACGATAGACTTGCCGATGGAGTATGAAAGTCATTTCTTTGACGTGTATTTATGCTATGAACTGTTGAATTAGTTACAAGGTTTTCACGATTACATACGAGGAAGACTATTAATGAAAAGATATACTGACAATATATAGTAATGGAGGAAAAAGAATGTTTAATATTTCCAAAATTTTACTGCTATAAGCTGTAGCTAACTCCTTAAATAAAGTAATCTTACTACTATATTAAGGATTGTTTTTTTATCATATTGTACCTGAAAGTCTCATCGTTACGTCACTGAGATTTACAGCTTGGGATTGTCAACAGTAGTCTCACTAGACGTTTTGATTTATCTAGAGAAAATCAAAACTCGAGTGGGATTTAATTGACTATTACACGATTAGAAGAAAGTATATAAAGATTAGAAGTAACGAAGTACTCCAATACAATAAAATATTAATTGACTTACGAAAATACAACTGTCTTCAAATGTATTATTGTACCATCTCAACATTACAAATATTACGCTAGATGCATGCTAGATTGCAGTAGTGTCTTTATACAGACACTGTAATGATTAGTATTCAATAAATCTTAATATTAAACAATCTCTGATACGTGACTATCCATAATATCATATAGCAGAAGTTCTTTTTATCCTCTCAGAGCAGAAGCTATAACATAACCTAACTAATATACACAAGTGTTAGAAAAGTTTTAATTAACGACGATGACATAAAAAATAAACATGAATAATGTTAAAAGGAATAATTATTGAATGTACAATTTTCAAATTTGAATGTGGTTGGTGGTTCAATTGATGTTATATTGGACGTGTGCGTAATAGAAGTGGAACTCGTTGATTTAGGCCTACATGGTGTATTCAACTTATTCAGGATTTCGGAATGGTGCTCTTCATTTATTTGTAAATCGGATTTCAGAAGATGCATAGGTATGATCAGTGATTTTTATTAATTCTTGTTCTTGAATGCCAATGCGAGTCATATTTGAAACTGCTGTGCATCGACTGAAGTGGTTTGTAATTTTATATATATTTTTGACGTCCAGACCAGCGCAGTTTCAAATGTTGGCAAACAAAGAAACAAATGCTAGGGACGCGATAAAATTAAACAAATGCTAGGGACGCGATAAAATTAAACAAATGCTAGGGACGCGATAAAATTGTGCAATAAGCAGCCATGATTGGTTGAAATACGTCCTTTCATACCGTTTTATTGGTCAAAAGTAGTGTGACGTAGTAAGAGTGTAATAGTCACTGTAATCAGGTTTTGAAAATGTCTCGTGCAATGGAAACATTTGCTGGTAGTGAAAAAGAGATTGCATTGTCAAGTTAAATAAAACTGATTGTAAACGGGTCAATTTATTCAGTAGCGGCTATTATTTCTAGGTTAAGCAGCAAATAACGCACTTGTGCCGGTGTTGCCGGTGGGGTCACTGCGAGCGTGACATTCGCCGGCCGGCAGTCACCCTCAAGATAAACGAGGACCCGTGGATTATCGGCATTGCGTTTAGATTTACTTCACCTGCAACCCAACACACGCACATGCCACTATTTAACATGCACAGTAGGTTTTTTTAAAGGACCCCCCCACCCCACACTGGTGTTCAACTCGCAGTAATTGCGGTGCGCTCAGGGACTGTTCTGCATTCCCGAAACACACCTCAAAATATAATTGAGTCCTCGCTAGTACCAGCAGCAAGGATTGTCCAGCGCGTCACAGTGATCAGAAGTCGTTGTTTGTACGGGAGGAATCGAAAACCTGATCTTGGGTTTTTAAATTAGATTGAGGCTTAGACCTATATATATGAATGAGTTTATCAACTGGTCGTGATATAGACTAACATCATACCCGACATCTTAAGGCTGGCCCACAATAAACCGGGAACGGAAACAACGAGAACGAGAACGGAAATATTCTTAAAATAAAAATGTATTTAAATCTGAGCATTCACAAATAATTTTCACGTTTCCGTTCTCGGTCTCAAGTAAGCATTCTCGTTAATTTTGAATGCTCACATTTAAATACATTTATATTTACAATATTTCTGTTCTCATTCTCGTTTTTTCCGTTTCCGATTTATTGTGGACCAGCCTTTAATGTTACCATAACCTTCTTGGATTCATTGTTAAGGTTTATAATTTTAATAAGCGAGTTTATCAACTGGTCGAGATATAGACTAACATCATACCCGACATCTTAAGGCTTGCCCACAATAAACCGGGAACGGAAACGACAACGAGAACGAGAACGGAAATATTTTTAAAATAAAAATGTATTTAAATGTGAGCATTCACAAGTAATTTCCATGTTCCCGTTCCCGGTCTCCGGTAAGCTTTTTCGTTAATTATGAATGCTCACATTTAAATACATTTATATTAACAATAATTCTGTTCTCGCCGTTTACGTCCACGCCTGTGGAGTAACGGTTAGCACGTCTAGCCGCGAAACCAGGTGCCCCGGGTTCGATTCCCGGTCGGGACAAGTTACCTGGTTGAGGTTTTTTCTGGGGTTTTCCCTCAATCCAATATGAGCAAATGCTGGGTAACTTACGGTGTTGGACCCCGGACTCATTTCACCGGCATTATCACCTTCATCTCATTCAGACGCTAAATAACCAAAGCTGTTGATAAAGCGTCGTAAAATAACCTACTAAAATAAAAAAATAAAATGTTGTCGTTTACGTTTCCGGTTTATTGTGGACCAGACTTTAAAGTTACCATAACCTTCTTGGATTCATTGTCAAGGTTTATAATTTCAATAAATGAGTTCATTAACTGGTGATATAGACTAACATCATACCCGACATCTTAAGGCTGGCCCACAATAAACCGGGAACGAAAACTGCAACGAGAACGAGAACGGAAATATTCTTAAAATAAATGTATTTAAATAATGAATAATTTTCACGCTCCCGTTCCCGGTCTCTGGTAAGCTTCTCGTTAATTGTGAATGCTCATATTTAAATACATTTATTTTAACAATATTTCTGTTCTTGTTCTCGTCGTTTCCATATCCGGTTTATTGTGGACCAGCCTTGAATATTACCATAACCTTTTTGGATTCATTGTTATGGTTTATAATTTCAATGCATGAGTTTATCAACTGGTCGCGATATAGACTATCATCATATCATACTCGATATCTTAAGGCTGGCCCACAATAAACCAGGAACGAAAACTGCAACGAGAACGAGAACGAAAATATTCTTAAAATAAATGTATTTAAATGTGAGCAGTCACAAATAATTTTCACGTTCCCGTTCCCGGTCTCCGGTAAGCTTCTCGTTAAATTGTGAATGCTCACATTTAAATACATTTATATTAACAATATTTCTGTTCTCGTTGTCGTTTACGTTTCCGGTTTATTACGGACTAGCCTTTAATGTTACCATAGCCTTCTTGGATTCATTGTTAAGGTTTATAATTTCGATTTTCCGTTATTCTAATGCCGTTCATTCTAATTGCACATTCTTACATTTTCTTTTCATATCGTTCATTTTCCATTATCAGAAAATATATAAAGATTTGTTGTCCTTTTTCATTTTGTATAATAAGAAACAAACATATATTAACTTGTAAAACATTGCCACATCAATAGTCTGAACTGTTCTGCATTTTTACTCTTACTTTTTCTTTCTTTTTAAGAACTCCGCGTATCTACTGGATTTTTAACTAGAAACATTACAATTTTAGCCACAGGAAAAGATCAGAATGTATATTGCTCACACATTAATCTAGACGTGTTTGACTGTCAAAATTCTCTCATTAACTGAAAGAATAATGTTGTACGTGTTGTGAAGATCCCGATGGAAAATCGAGATTCGTTACGAAGTAATTTTCTTTACATCTGATTCAACTTTCCAGTTTTGAACTGCGGAGAATATGAGGGTACTCTCCTTTAAACGAGATGACATATAAGCAAGCTCATTATCCTGTCGCCACTGTGATCATAATCGCTCCGCCGATCCAGAAATTTAATAACATCCTCCAAGTACATCACACAACTCCTCTCCCCACCGGCAGGTTTATATTTCTGGGAAGCTGTTTGGTTGCGACGGTATTGTAATAATGATATTTCCTTTCCTGAGTCGAATATCATTGTGTTCCTTGTGTCTCTTCAGTTATTAATGTATTATGATCTTACAGTAACAGTAAGACAGTAATCGTCGTTATATCTAAGAAATGTATCTACGTTTTCTTGAAGATTCTGAAGAGAACAACTCGAGTTTAATAGATGTAGCCAACCTGAATAATTTGTTACGTTTATTAAGATTTCCAATCTCTACAGTCATCCTTAGTTGTGATTGAAGCAATAGCGCGTCTATAACCAAAGCCACCGTTTCTAGCGTGTGAAATAAGTAATGGGAACGTTGAGAGCGAGTATCTTATCTTTGCCAGAGTCTGTGGGCGTGAAAGCTGACAACTACTGTGAATGGCGGATTGTTGACGTCACATCTGTGTAGGAGGTGTTACCACTCTCAGCCGAAGTGGCAACATGCCACTGACTGGACAGTGTACTCAAGGACACACTCCAGAAACGCAAAGTGCGAGTGTCTTGCCTTTGAGCAGTCAGTGTTGGGTGGTACCGTTCTCAGCTGTACTAGAACAAGTTATCATTGACTGGCTTTTTACTCAAGACACGCGCCAGAAACGTTGGCACTGGCTGTAACTACAAATGCAGTAGACCTCGTTCTGTTTTATATCTGCTATATAATGACGCTATATCAACTACAAGGTTATTTAGTATCGGTGGAATTGATGAAAGCCGTATGGAAATTTGGCAAGATGGGACCACAGACTAGCTCCTTACAAATAAACTGAGCCCGTTGTCGAACAGGTTTTATTCTCTGCAGGGGAGTGAAGATGTATATAGGATGAACCATAATGTTATTAATTTCAAGGGGTTATTCTTTGAGATATTTCAAATATCAACTACAGGTAATTAAAGAGTGGTTTGATTCAAAAGCTATTTCCTTAAACACATCCAAAACAACTGTTGTTCCGTTTTCACTAAGATCCAATGGTCTTAAATCTCCTCAATCTTCTCTTAAGCTCAAAATTTATAATTTTGATTGTTCTTCTCAAAATTGTGAATGTCCCATGTTAATGGGATCCTCAGAAGATAAGTATTTAGGCATTACGACCGACCAGCTTTTACGATGGAATAAATATATTACATACTTGTGCAATAGATTACGTAAAACATTTTAGGGGAGAGTCGGGTAGTATCGGACATCGGGTAATATCGGACAGTGAGTTTCTTTCATCTACCACACGATGATAGTACCTGATTGACATGGTTACGTTTCTCTGATGTCGCATAGAGAAACGTAACCATGTCATTCAGGTACTACCATATGGTGGTAGATGAAAGAAACGCACTGTCCGATACTACCCGACTCTCCCCTATATCTTTGTTATACTTCGGTCATATTTACCTGTTAATATTTCACGTCTAATTTATTTAGCTTTAATTCAATCCATTCTCCAGTATGGAATTTTAGGGTGGGGAAATGCTTGTAATTCTAATCTCACTCCACTAATACTTATTCAGAAACGAATAATTAGAATATGCCTTAATAAACCAATTGATTACTCATCCGAGCTTTTGTTTACTGATTTTAATATTTTGAAAATGAAACAAATTTATTGTATTGCCTTATTAAACTTCATACATAAAAATCGCAATAAGTTCAAATTGTATCATCATAAATATGTAACTAAAAGATCCGATTTTATACGACTTGAGGAACCAAGGAGTTTCACAAGCACAGATCTTAGCCAAAGTACCTACTTTAATCCAAGGTTATAATAATAATAAAATGGAAAAATACTCAAATTTGGAAAATTTTAGTATCAGAAATTAAAAAAATAGCGTTAGGAATTTAATTTTTAAAGAATATATGTTGGTTTAATATGTGTATGTATTTGTATGAGTTAAATTGTTAAAATTGAAATTATATTTTTCGAAGTTAATTTATTCCTATTTTTTTTTTCCTTGACCCATTTTGTGCCAAATAATTATCTTTATTTGTGTTAAGTATGTGTTTAGATAACTCCCTGAGCACGAATTTTTACTCCTTCAGGGAAGAATTAAGACTGTATATTTGTACATGTTATTTTACGAACTATAAACAATAAATAAAAAAGTTTAATACAGTTTTGCTCGGTTTTACTTCCTTTTCGAGAAAAAAAATTATTTTATATGAAACAGTTGATTAGCAAGTATCTTTCTCCCTTCCTCTGCCGGCAATGTTTACGTTGCCTGTCAGACATTGTGGAACGCAATATAGTGAGAAGTGAGTAGACAGCGTTGTTCTTCAGTTGTTTAACGGAATAAAACAACTCTCATAGCCGTTTCACAGGACGCGGAATGAATTCATCATAACCTGTTTTAATTAACCAAGCTGTTAGGTCTAGATGACTCATTTTGAAATGAAATTTATTTTGTTAATTAGTGACAGTTTTTGTTTTATTTAATTATGCTGTAATTGTTAAATTAGACGGTAACCAACTGAATTACACATCTCTTTGTATATTTCGGTTTGCTGTGGTAACTCTGCCCTGAAGGTTGCCCCTCGTAACTATAATTAAATTGATATTTCGTTGCTTTAATATTTTAATCTCTATCGAACAATTTTTTTCCTCTTTAAACCTATTAACCGTCATTCTCATGTAGGCAGATTTCATTATATTATTAATAAAAGTAAACCCAATTAGCGTTCATAGCTTTAAGGGCTGTGCATATTTGAGAGTTTTCCATCTTGACTGTTTATATAAACCCAACATCCCTGTTCTTGCTGCGTTCCCTGGATGATTTTGTTTTAACCTGTGCTGCAACCTACATTGATGCGTGATTCGAAAATATCTCATATTTGTTCATGTAGTGAAATTATTATCTTGCAAATTTTAAATTAAAGGCAACAAAGGTCAGTTTTTATCCAAAATGCCAAAAAGTGACGGCAGTGACATAGCAAATTTCTTAAAATGCACGCACACACAAAATTGCAATTAATACACAATTAAACAAATTAACACATAATAACAATTAATACACAATAATTACAATACACATTAATTACAAAATACACAATAATTATAGTTAATACTAATAGTTCAAATAACCTAATTAATAATTTAATCTAAATTAAAAATTCAAATATCTTGGAGCAACAGTAACAAATATAAATGATACTCGGGAGGAAATTAAACACAGAATAAATATGGGAAATGCGTGTTATTATTCGGTTGAGAAGCTTTTGTCATCTAGTCTGCTGTCAAAAAATCTCAAAGTTAGAATTTATAAAACAGTTATATTACCGGCTGTTCTGTATGGCTGTGAAACTTGGACTCTCACTTTGAGAGAGGAACAAAGATTGAGGGTTTTTGAGAATAAGGTTCTTAGGAAAATATTTGGGGCTAAAAGGGATGAAGTTACAGGAGAATGGAGAAAGTTACACAACGCAGAACTGCACGCATTATATCCTTCACCTGACATAATTAGGAACATTAAATCCAGACGTTTGAGATGGGCAGGGCATGTAGCACATATGGGCGAATCCAGAAATGCATATAGAGTGTTAGTTGGGAGGCCAGAGGGGAAAAGACCTTTGGGGAGCCCGAGACTTAGATGGGAAGATAATATAAAAATGGATTTGAGGGAGGTGGGATATGATGATAGAGACTGGATTAATCTTGCTCAGGATAGGGACCAATGGCGGGCTTATGTGAGGGCGGCAATGAACCTCCGGGTTCCTTAAAAGCCAGTAAGTAAGTATAATTTAATCTAATTTTCCATTACAACTACATATGTATAGGCTCTACATAAGTTTCACATTGGTATTGTTATTCATTCATTTTACTCTCATCTCACTGCACTGGCACTATGACACATTTCACTGACACTATGTAACACATTTCATTGACACTATAAATTATCACTGATCGAAAACTATTCACGTCACTGTAAACCATAACTTCATTGACTCGCCACGCTTCACTGGTACAGCAGTTCAAATAATACGAACAATTACACCATTATTGTTCTTTAGAATCATACTTATAAACAGAAGTACATTAAGGGTATATGTACGTGAATGACCACAAATATTGTCAAAAAATGCAGGCTCTAAATTTATAAAATTTTGTAAGGGAATGAGCTCACAATTGGACAAAAATTACAAGGTACCACAACAAGACTTATTAGAACTTAAATATATGATAAAAGTATAAAAATGGTTACTGATAATACTTTTTAGAATTCACTTTTTACTTTAAATTAAATCTTCCAAAATTTGAAAACTTTCACACATATTATTTCATTGCTCCACAACCATTAGAGATAGAGTACTGAAATTTTGTACACTGATTTAACATGCATTTATGCAAAAGGTAGACTACAATAATGCCCATTTCTTTGAAAAGAGAAAAATTAAATCACAAGACATAATGTTAATTTTAATATATTTTATATGGGACAAATAAAAAATTAATTGTATTAAAATAAACAACTCTACATGTCTGAGAGTAGTCTACTTTTCAGAAATAAGCGTTTATTACATGCAGGAAAAATATTAAAGATGCCAGACAGACCATAACAATGTTATGGTTACCAAATGATGTAACTGAAGATTAAAAAAAAATTTTTTTGTTTTTTTTTCATTCTTTGATAAAAGTTGTTTGAAAAATATTATTAGTAACCTTTTTTTTTATACTTTTATCAGGTATAAGTTCTAATAAGTCCTGTTGTGGTACCTTGTAATTTTTGTCCTATTGTGAGTTCATTTTCTTAAAAAATTTTTGAAATTTAGAGCTTGCATTTTTTATAATATTTGTGGTCGTTTACGCACATATACCCTTAAACTTAAAATTTCTAGTCTAAGACCCTCTTACAAGATATATTAAACTAATTTACAATTCAAACCAAAGGAATAACATGTCAGGCTAAGGAAATACGTTACATTACTTAAGGTGACATGTATCTTTTTTTTTAATTTACACTCTATACACAACTTTTTAAGTTATTTTTGAATCTCCTTAAGGAAGGACAGTCCCAAAGACAGCTGCATGTAGATCATTACTATAGTGAGGGTCGCATAAGAACAGTTACTAAACAAAAATATTGCCGTCTTGTCAGTGTTGCCAACTGTTGCCAGATATCACACGATCCTACGTATACTAAATGACTTATTTACTTACCGTACTTTATGTTGGAAGATTATTCTAAATAATTGTATAATTTGTAACATATTTTCTTAGGCAAACTATACGAGGAAGGCATCAACATATCAAGTATTTTGTCTGACAATATGAAATTCATTGGTTTGACTAAACAATTGACTCACGAGACCTAACCTAAAAATGTATTTATTTGACTACATGAAATTATTAGTACTAACTCCGAAAACTTACCTGACTATAGTCTTGAATTATAACCACAAAGCAATACATAAAATAACTATTATGTATTAATATTAATACTGATATTAATTAAGTATTAGTATGTTCAAATTTCACTAGCTTCCAGTAACCGGCACAGAAATCTAGTACAATTTTAATTTTATGGAATTCCAGTACTGACAAATATTGTCGATATTTGTCTCAGTTGCAAACATACCATATACAAAATCACTACCACTTGTAGTATTTGTCAGTATCGAAATTAGAAACGAAGTTGGCAAAAGAAAATTCAACCTGCAAACTAGAAGATCACCACAATCCACTAGCATATGTAGTAATGGGGGGGGGGGGGGAAATGGTTAGGTTTCACCCTTAAAGTATGAAGTAAGCTGACCAGGACTATAGAGCCCGGATGTTTAGGCATTTATAACACTCAAAATAGGTAGGCAAAAAGGCACAATAATCTTTGAAAAAGCCATTATAAATGTTAAAAAGGCATAATATATTTTAGAAATAAATTTAAATTATATCAACATAACACTTATATTTACTTCATAGGTGACAAATGTTGACTTATAAAATACTTTTTTTCGTGATAAACTGTCTTTTCACAAACCTTACATAACAAAACTGTTCCATCGGTTGAAAACACCTGGGCACCAAATTCACTAACGTAAGCATGAAGTTTACTTTGCAATGGTTTACTGAATTTAGGCATTCTAGCTAACCGATCATATACCTTCTGTCACCCGACAATAACTGACTGTTCCTCACTCAAATTTTTCTCCTACAATAATAAACACTTTAGCACAAAATTTTAACAGTAAGATTTGGAAATATGAAAGCAAACAATTGAAAATGCTACGTGACAACTTCTATGAGAAAGAGCTTAATATTTCAAATTATAAAGCTGATTGTTGATATCGCGAAGACATGACAATATTATATCTGTAACTGTGAATTATCGATCATTATTCACATTACACCAATAGTATTAAACCACGATTATTAGCAGATTAAGCACCGAAATAAATTACTTTTATTTACTATTGTTAGTAAAGTTAGTCATTGTTTCAAATATTTAAATTTCATACACATTACATTACATTACAGTTAACTAGAAAATTGCAAATAAACAATAAATATTGCTTTAAAATGAGAAAAAAATCCATTTATAAAAGTCCCATCGCTCTAATTTCCGGGAGCCAATCGCGTTGCAGGTCGGCTACATTTAAACGTGTGCGTCTTGTGATTCGCTGATGAAGGCGGTATTCATTTCTTAAGGTTCGATAAATACTTAATATAATCGCCCGCCATTTTGGCTCTTTCGTTGGCGTTCGTAGAAAGCACACGAAGACGTTATTTGCCGCTCAATTATTTGCTGAATTACAGTGCGTTTGATTTATTATCATAGGAGCTACGACATGATAATGTTTAGCGGTGTGGCAAATAGATTCCTCGTCTGGTAGCTCGGCAACGAAAGAACAAAAATGGCGAACGCTACTACCTACCTAGACTTTATGGAGCCTTCACTTCCTAAGACGTAAGCTAAGAGGAGGAGTCACGCCGGGAATAACAGCGTCGCGACTTGTAGTAAGAAACACCTTAAAAAGGCAAAATAGGGAAAATAAAAATTGGCCCTATCACTTTGATTTACTCCAAATCACATTTATATCTATGCAAATAATGATTTACTTTCATCCAGTAAAAAAGGCATTTTGCCAAACATCCAGGCTCTAGCCATTACAAACATTTATAGGACCTACTTCGATTTAAAAATAAGAATTTACTTACATCGGGCTCTATTTCCTACATTTGATTTTAAAATTATGATCGTTCCTACCATAGTACGTTGGCTTCTCTAACCGAGCCGTTATGTCTACTCATTTTTGACTTATATATGCTCTATTCAACGATGTTATTGTAGTTTTTCTTTGTATGTTTTCCAATGTTTCCCATTTCAGTTCTTTTATCGTATCATTCCTATGTCCTCTTGTACATTCAAGGATTTATCTGATATATTCTATCCAGTATTTCTCAAACTATGGTCCGCGGACCACCTGTAGTCCTCGAGGTCTGCCCTTGTGGTCCTTCAAAAAAGACAGAAGAAAAAATAAAATTCAAACGAATTGCGTATCACACTATAAGCTTAGCTTAAAATCTCAGAGTTTGGAAATGACACATGGCAATCGAATTTCACTTTTTCTCTCAGTACTGACATTTTATGAAATTTATTACTCTACCCGTCTATTGACTTCCCACTCTATTCTCAGCAACAAAAAAGGGATTTAAAGCACTATACACGTGGTGTTTCTCGCCATCTTTTCCCTGCACATCTGGCGCCGCGCCTGTACCCCAGCCAGGGATCACCCGCATTCATATCAGGGGACCAAAGTAACGAACCTTAATTCAGTTTTTAAATATAAGTATGTATGTATTTATTCACACTGCAATGGGTATATACTCGGTGGTAGTGGTAACTAATTACACTCAATAAAGACAATAATAAACACAATTAACAAACAATACAATTAATAATAATACTAATAATTAATACTAACAATAATTAATAATAATAATAATAGTAATAATAATAACAGGGATCATCCTAAATTAAATTAAGCACTATCAGTTAAAATAACATTTAAAGTAAATCTAATTTGTACCTTAAACCTATGTTCGAACTAAAACCCACGGGTATGATATGTACATATCTGCACAAGTATCTTTCAACATTACACTCATTTCGCTGTCAACTCACTCACTGCACTGGAACTACGACACATTTCACTGATTCTATCCTGATTTCACTAACACTTCAAAACATTTCACTGTTCAAATACTTTGCACTGCCACTATAAACTATAAAGGTTCACTGACAGGAACACGTTACACTTAACACACTTCACTGACACAACGTAATTCTTCACTGATAGAACACTTCAATAACAAAATATCAATTACACCCTTTAAATACTGTGTATAATTATCGTCTATTAGTAAAGTCCTTAAGCCTATTTTTAAATATATTTTTGGTTGTTGGTAAAGCCTTTAGTAAGTCTGCAGATAAAGAATTCCAGTCCCTGATAGTACGATTGAGAAAAGAAAACTTTCCAGTGTCCGTCCTCTGTCTTCTTTCCCTCAATTTATAAGAGTGGTCGTTCCTTGAAGAGTAATTTGGTCGCTGCAACCTGTATTTTTTATTTCTCTCCAGGCAGGCTCACTTCTGTATGTTTTGAACAGTGCGCATAATCGAATTCGCGGTTTTCCTGTCCGTGAGTATGTCCCATTTTAATGTTGAATTTTTCCGAGAATACTTGAGAGCCCATATACTGGTTTTAAAATATGCTACGAAAATGATTAATTTTCTTTCGAAGGGAACAAGAGTAAAGTGGTCCGCGGAACTGTTCTGACTTTAAAAAGTGGTCCCCCCCTTTAAAAAAGTTTGAGAAACGCTGTTCTATACGGATCCCAACATGTAGTTCCGTTTAACAGGTGACAGATGACATATTTCTGAAGACAGGACATTTCAATACGCCTAATCCTTAATGTGCTTAAAGCTATAATTGTTTTCCACCTGAAACTACAAGTTGGGGAACGAAACATATATAGAGTTCTGGAGTGGCAAAGAAGGAAAACCTTGTAATCCGAATACCACATTAAAGTTTAGCAAGAAAGTGTGATTAGGCGCCACGAAGAATCCTCTTTTACTGCTAAAAGTCCTGTGACAGACTACATCATAACTGAGATAAGAACTTCATTCCTCTCTTAGTTTTGGCAAGTAGGCATTCTCCTTCCTTGTCACTCCCTCTCATCTCTCCGGAAAATTGGAAGCTGTGCCTTGCTCTAACTATCCTTGCTTTTACGCCCGAATTAAGCCTTAATTTGGAGTCCGTCTCTACAATTAGAGAGATACTGAGACGGTGATGGTGATGATAATGATGATGGCGCCTGTGCTGATGATGATGATGCTTCTGATGATATTGACGTTTAAAGCATGTCGAATTTTCAATGAAGTGAGAGCGAGAGGGAGAGTGGTTGGTGTGCGAGTCTAATTGGGCGTGCCTGAGAAAGAAAGAGATAGAGAATAGCTTTTGTAGGAGTGTGGGATGAGGGATCTTCCGGTCCTTTGGAACAGACTGGCTGACTGCTGGATGAAAGGCCGCGCGCACACACACACACACGTTGAAGAGATTGCTAATTACATGACAGGCGTCTCCAGCTAACTCCGCTTGTGGTATTGTGGCTCATCCGAGGGGCAGAGTGCCAAGTAACCAACCAGCAATCGACCAATTAGCAGCAGAGGGGACGGTTAGGCGCACGGACTCCCAGACAGGCAGACAAGACAGATAGACAGACAGACTTAGTGAGAGATAAGCACTAAGAACAGAAAGTCACACACACTGACCTACAAACAGCACAATGACTTTAAAAGATTAATGCCCACGTGTATACCTTATTTTATTTCAAGGAGTGCAGTTCGGTGGCTCCTTTGAACACCCATTTACAGATTTATGACTTCCTACACAAACACCTCTGACAATTCCATCCTGTCCCCTAGTCCCAACATTGCACAGTTGTCACAATCCTGATGACCTTCGAAATTATGCAGTGAAACTGACGGGATTCTTGGAATTCGGAAAAGATGCGGCAACTCTGCCTCCACGTGGATTTGACGGGCACCTGTCAATTTTTCTGAACGAGGGTTGTGATTGGTTACTAACAAGAGAAGACAAGATTTCCGTCCCAGTAAGGAAGACATTTATTTATGACAACCAATTACTAGGGGGCAGTAGAAGGTCTGTCGGCAAAGTTCTTTCTATGAAACTGCACTCCATGAAAAAAATAGAGTATATCAACGTCGGTTAGTGTAAACACCGGTTAAAATTGTCACCTAACCTCTGGTTAAGCATTTTTACAGTGGATCGACCTCGGTTACGACTTAAATAGGAGGTTAACCACAGTAATCTCTAACCGGCCATATTCGAGCGGTTAAAGGAGATAACCAGTGATTAGTAGAGCAAGTAAAGCAAAATGGCAGCCAGAGCCACAGATGTTTATTTCGAAGACGATTATTATTACACAGTACTTGAATTACTTGATAGAGCGTGAGCGTGAAGGTTCTTTAGTGGAAAAAGAGAATTCTTAGGAGGAATTAGGTGACAGAAAATTTCAGGAGGGATTTCGTTTATCAAAATCTACAAATGAAACACTTGAAATAGTACAAAAAGTCATATTTCTCCTATGGTTCGGCTGCTCATATTACGATTCTATGTAACTGTTATTTTCTGTATTTTAAGAGGCAATACTCTAATATCTCTTTCTCTATGTCACTGGCTGAACAAAGAGAGGTTATGGATGGATCATAGGATAATAAACAGTTCCCTCGTGTAAATGGGGTCCTGGATCGTATACACATTCCTATTAATCTTCTGCGTCCTTTTCCTTTATAGATATCCCATCTGTTTATATAACATATTTAAATTCTAGTAATTAAGTCTAGCGATACTTCAACCACACAATGGGATATAATAATTTTTGCATACAATTTTCTATTTTGTACGATTTTAACCTAACAGCAAGGAACTGCAACTCGCAACTATAACAGCGCCCAAAGGCAAACAAATGCAAAGCGAAAATGTAGGACACCTTCATTTCGATGTAGAACGGAGTGAGCGCAGTCATTTTTAGGCGTTGACTATTATCTTTGCAGCGGTATGGATGCTTTCCTTTAGTCATTTTGTAGAAACAGTGTACCATCATAGACTTTACTCTGGTTAAATGAGGTGTCAGCTAGCCATGTTTAAGTAATCGGCGATTATGAATGGTGCACACAAATTACATTTTAACCACTGTTACTGTTTAACCGTCGTTTCATAATCTACGATTACTGCGTTTTTAACCGATGTTGATACACTTCGCCATAGGAAAAATTATCAACAGTAATGTCACTAGAGATTTTGATTTATCTAGAGAAAATCAAAACTCGAGTGGGATTTGATTGACTATTACACGATTAGAAGAAAATATATAAAGTGCAGACGACATAAAGTACTCTAATACAATAAAATATTAATTGACTTCCTAAAATACTAAACTGTCTTCAAATGTATTAGTGTACCATCTTATTATTACAAACAATCCGCTAGATGGCAGTAGTGTTATGACGAGCTGTTCTCTCGTTACAAGTTGTGCCAACTATACAATTGTTGTGCGACCGTCACTTAGGTAGCACTGTTTGCTAACCGGATGGCTACTGCGTTCTTCTGGTCGTACTTATCAGGATTTCTGACACCACCATTTTACTCAATTGGAAACGATTTTACTGGAAGAGCTGGAGCTCTCAGGATACTATAGGATAACTACATGGTTACTGAACTTAGTCTGAATTGATAACAATGAAAACTCTACTTGATTTATTATGTATTTACAAAAGGTACATGAAAGTTACTTACAAGATATTTCGTCAGCTGACGCTGACGCCATGACGCTACCGTCTGCTTCTTCACCAAAAGGACTCCCGATTAATGCTCTCCGTAAGTCTCAACTAACTCCCAGAATCTCCTCACTAACACTTTTTATGTTTCCTTATCGGTTTCCCGCCCGGGGTGCCGACCACGCCATCCACCAGGTGAGATGGGCTTAAGACCCCTTTTGATTTTACGTGCTTACAGATGTCGTCTTAATCAAACATCTATTACATTTTATTCGATTCAGTGCAATACAGTGATAAGTCGCTTTAATGAGACTACGCGTAAGAAAAGAGTTCGACAATGCGTGATATAATTTAACCAATTAAAATGCATGCTTTGTTCTACTAGACCAATGCGATTAGTCCAGCAATGATCTGTGGCGTAAGGATACTTCTATCGTAGGCAGTGATTTACCGCACGCGCGACAAAACTCTATAACGCTGGCTAAGCAACTGTTTACTTCGCAAGTTGGGTTTGCTTTGCGCGTCTTAACCATGTATTCCGCTGTCACTGTTCCTGTTTCAAATTTAATACTCCACAGGTAATCATACTACAGGGCGCTCTTTAGCCCTGGGGCATAACACAATCTTCATTGAACTCTGTGGACGATTACTAGTCAAGAAGGCTTTGTTGATTGATTTTCGTTTTTATTAAAACAGTTGCATTACACTTCAATTATCAATATGTATTGAACAACGTCTGATACGTGACTATCCATAATCTCATACACCAGAAGCTATAACATAACCTAAATAATACTCACCTTGGCCTCTCCAAAGGAATTTTTTCCTCTGGCACCAAATTTTGTACAGATGATACTATTGTATGCATGTTTATGTAGTTTAAAATTCATAAATTTCGAATGAAAATTGTAAAAGATTTAAAACTCACATAAGTGTCCCCTTACAATACGTATCTAAAATCCAGTAGAACTAGCGAAAAAGCCATTAATTTGGCAGAATTGGGACTGGCGGGTGTGTCGTACCAGTGGACGGCCTCAACGATGCATTATAAGTTGAAAATTGAAGCACCTATATATTTCTGATAACTTTCCCCTCTCTCCATTTTTCGCTAACTGCACTAATAACGGAGTTGGTCTATGTCGCGGGACTTTTGAATCACCCTGTATAAGGTAGAACCTTTCATAGGGGAAGTAAACTGAGAATTTATAAAACGTTTGTAAACCCAAGTTTTTTATATGGCTTTGAAATATGCAAACTGACAAAGGAAAGGTGGGTTAAAACGGATCGAAATGATAGCCGTCCAAATCTTGGATTTAAAATATCGGCATTCTGATCAATTCAAATGAACACAAAAGAAAATGTAAATTAATGTTAAAAAAGATACGTAATGAAATTTTAAAAAAGAATATTCTGCGACAAGATGTGGTAGCTATCAAAACGATAAAAATTTATTAAAAATAAATAATATACATTGAATATTATAAAGATGAATAGAGATGGTGATTGACGATGTTCAATGAAGATTTTAAAATTGTTGATGCAATTGTCTGAAGAGTCTTTTCAGGAACCTTTAATTTTCTGAGGATCTCCAATGTAAATTTGGGAATTGTTCCTCGCGCACCAAACATAAGTCCAATGACATTCCAATCTTGAATGTTATGTTTATGACTGAGATCATCACAGCATGGAAGATAAATAGCGCGTTTCTCTTCATGTACCTGCTTTGGTTGATCTTCATTAATTTCGAACCTTTCAGTGGGGTCAAGAATGAGACCAGTTTTTTTTATCTCGGTCAATTATTATGATGTCAGCACGCCGTGTAGATCCTTCCGTAGAAAGACATTGAACTCCCTCATATACTTCGTATTCACCATGTTCCCTTAATCTGTTAGCAATTATTGAGCGGACTGTGTTATGTCTGTCAATTCGCAGTAATTCGCCCTGAGGGCAGAAACCTAGCACAAAAATAATATTATGTGTTAATAATTTAATAAAAAATAACTTATTGGTCTTGGAAATCAAAAATAAGGAAAACCTTGTAAAAATTAAATCGGTTAGAGACCGGTGAATAATTAGGTAGGCATAAAACCAAGGAATTTATTATGTGTTAATGAAATCAAATCCGTCGCCTTAGTTATGTGGAAAGTTCTTCTTCTTATTTGAATGTATTGGAAGCATTTACTAGTTTTACGTATTATAAATTCATGCTTAACGTTTTTCTGTAAGGTAGGTAGAAAATGGATAGAGGCGGTCAGGTTCAAGGTTTCGCATATCGGTAGAGAACACGTGGCTCCAACCTAACGTGAACTTTGCAGTTAATCGATCTCCAGTTGAATGAAGACATGGACGCTAAAGAAAAGACGGGGATTAGAAGCATTGGGTTTCATTCAGTGGGTAGTAGAAGCAGGAACATTGTTGGTACGACGAAGTGCGCTGATGAGAAAGTACAGAAAGTATTTCAGTGGAGAAACATTGACAGAGTAATTCCATGCATAACGCATACTTTAATTTACAATTAAAACCTGCCTTTTTGTAGACTGTTTGTAATTAATATCGAATTTCAGTAACTCGATATGATAAAAACAAGAAATTTACATTTAATTAAGTTTCAAATTAGAGATGAAATGTGAAATGTTCCTATATTCAAAAGAGGAGATGTAAAATCGTATGACAACTACAGAGGGATCAGTCTATTAAATATAGGATATAAAATCATTACCAGCATAATCAAGAACAAATTATATAAACATTATGAAACACTTTTCGGAAAAGAACAAAATAGCTGCCGAAAAGGAAGATCATATTGCGATGGATATTTTACATTAAAATTATTGATGGAAAAACACAGGGATTTCAACTTAGAAACACATATTGCTTTCATTGATTTGGAAAAAGCATTCGATAGGATTAACAGAAATAAATTATTAAATGTATTATCCACAGACCATGTTCCACAACATCTTATATAATACTGTATCTATAAAACAAAATCGAATTGCAGTAAGGTGTGACAAATTATCGCAGGAGTAATACAAGGTGGCGGCCTTTCACCGTGAATCAAATAATTAGAGAATAGAAACAATTACCTCATGGATATATACAACTTAATAGACATTTACAACTAGATTCATTATTTTTTGCAGAAGATTTAGCTCTGGTGGCATCCTCAGAAGATGAATTAGAACGTTCAATTTTAATTTTAACAAAATTGGAATTAAATATGATATGAAAATCAATAAAGAAAAAAACTAAAATTATGGCCTTCTGCGGAAAAGACCCTGTGCCTAGCAAAATATGTTTAGATTAAAAAATATTAGAAAGAATAAATTATTTTACATATCTCGGATACACATGATCTTTTTTCGATGAAGTAGACATTTCACAGAAAATTTCTAAATACACCAAAACAATGGGAATAATTAACAACATTATGAAACCTTCCCTAATACAAAGGCATACTAGAATTCGCCTATACAAGACCTTGGCGAGACCTGTACTTGGAAGAAAAACGAAAGCAGAATAACGACCAATGAAATCAAATTTATGAGCTGTACAGGGGGATATACGAAATGGGATCACAAACGCAATGAAGATGTAATGGAAGAATTACAACTAGAACCTGTAATTAATCACGTATAACATTATCAGAACAACTGGATAAATCATCTGCATCGCATACGTAGAGATAGAATCCCGAAAGTCATGCTCCACTATCGTCCAAACGGGAAGAGATCTCTCGGTCGTCCAAAGAAGCGCTGGATTGAAAATTCAGCTGTGAGATTGTAACAGGCCATATGACCTAATACTTGAAGGGAAGAAGGAGAAGAAAATGAGATAATTATCTTTCAAGCTTTTATGTTTCGATAAGAAAATAAGATATGGAGTAAAACATATATTTATAAGTGATTAGCCCTCAGTAGATCATTGCTAGAAGATAAGCATGTTGCATCTGTCGATCAGAGGTTTGATCTTCCATCCAGACTGCTCGGGTTCGATTCCTGGACAGATCGTGATGGACGTTTTTGTGGACAAAGCAGACATTATAGAGAATTTTTCTACGGTTACTCACGTTTCTTTCAATTATTTCAGTAACATTTTACGCATTTCACTCATTATATCTAAAGTAGTTATCATAATTTAGATCAGTGGTTCTCAACTTTTGAGATACCGCGGGTCGGTAAATTCTTTTTCTATGAGAAAAGGGCCCGGTCCCAACAAATTTACTCGTTTATACCTTTCCAATTTTTTTAAAGTTCATACATTTAACTAACAGAAATATTAATAATTAAGTACGCTGTAATCTTAAGAATTAAAGAGTATAGTTCACTACAGAAATGGTGTGACATGTTGACAAATAATTTAATTATCAATTACTGGATTAATGATATTTTGTAGGATGTTCTAGTTTCTTCAATCCAACATTATTAATTAATTAATTTATGCTAATTTTCATCGACATATTATTCTTTTTTGACCACCAAAAACTTGACACAACAAAAATTCATATATATTTGTTTATTATTTATTTATTTATCTGTTTATTTGTTTAGGCCAGGCCCGCAGAACTCGTAAATAGGGTAAATATGACGTCAGCCTCACACTTGTATTGGGAATGATCGATTTCCGCGTAGAGTTGTTTACATTCTTTGCCCGTGCAAGGTCCATCAGTGGGGGCACTATAATTTTCAAAAAGGACTGTAATAAATTCATTGTATTTATAATGCGTTATCTCGTTTCAAGGTTTACAATTATGCTAGATTTCCTGTCAGTAGTTTCTTTGAGATTTCTTTGCACTTAACCTGCTTCAGATTTTCGAAAACTTTCCTCCTATCATCACCTATGGAAACATAAATTTATAGCATTTAAGTAATGAACATTGAAAATCACTATTAATTTCAATTCAAAATTAACACAACGAGTGACGTCCTTAATTTAACAGTATATAAATAAATAATCAATATACATGAATAATTTCAAGGAAAAATTGTTCCGGGATCGATACCCGCCCCCGGAACAATTTTTCCTTGAAATTATTCAAACCTGCTTTATAGTGAGCTACTACCTGAAAGCCAGATTTGCATAATCAATATACAGTTCGTAATAAAGTACTTTTTAAAGTATGCGGGTCGGGATCAATGATTTAGGTTCACTATAGCCGAATGTTCATTATAACCGAGTGCTCTATGTCCAGAGTTGACGAGTCCAGATCGTCATGGACTCAATCTTGACATGGACACAGAAATTCCGACTTAAACTAAATCCAGAAGAATCACAGTCAATCATTGTGGGCCCTTCACGTTTGTTAAGCACTATTACCATACCAAATTTGCCCCCGATTAAAATATACGGCACCGAAATTCCGCTCAGTGAATCAGTAAAGAATCTAGGTATTTATATGGATAAAAGTTTAAATTGGAACATTCAAGTTGCAGAAATCTGCAAAAAAGTATTCTCATTAATCCACTCGTTTAGGCGATTGAAGAATTTTCTACCCTTTTCCATGAAAAAAATGTTAATGCAAACACTCGTGATGCCCCACTTCGATTACTGTGATATTCTGCTTACTGATCTAAGCGTTACTTCGGCGCAGAGACTACAACGTGTTCATAATATGTGCGTTCGTTTCGTCTGCAATATTCCTCGGGCTGATCACGTAACACCATCCCTCGAAATGTTGTCCTGGCTCCGTCTAGAAGATCGTAGGAAAATCCACTGTCTTTCCCTTCTCTTTCACATATTCCATTTCTCCACTCCTGTCTATCTTGCGTCTCGTTTTCAAAATTTATCCACCCATCATAACCTACACACACGATCACAACACTCCTCAATATTATCCATTCCCTCCCACCGAACTTCCTCATATTCATCTTCTTTCACTGTGGCTGTTCCTCGGCTTTGGAATTCCCTACCGAGTAATGTCAGGGACTGTCAGACATCAAACCAATTTAAGAATAGGCTAACGAAATATTTTTCTAAACGTTCTTGTTAACAATAATAGCTGTTTCAGGTTTCTCAATGTTTAATGGTTATGTATATCACAGATAAATATCTAAATTATTTCATTATTATTATTATTATTATTATTATTATTATTATTATTATTAAATCCCGAAAAGACAAAGTATATCATTATGTCTCGTGACCAGAATATTGTACGAAATGGAAATATAAAAATTGGAGATTTATCCTTCGAAGGGGTGGAAAAATTCAAATATCTTGGAGCAACAGTAACAAATATAAATGACATTCGGGAGGAAATTAAACGCAGAATAAATATGGGAAATGCGTGTTATTATTCGGTTGAGAAGCTTTTATCATCTAGTCTGCTGTCAAAAAATCTGAAAGTTAGAATTTATAAAACAGTTATATTACCGATTGTTCTGTATGGTTGTGAAACTTGGACTCTCACTCTGAGAGAGGAACATAGGTTAAGGGTGTTTGAGAATAAAGTGCTAAGAAAATATTTGGGACTAAGAGGGATGAAGTTACAGGAGAATTGAGAAAGTTACACAACGCAGAACTGCACGCATTCTTCACCTGACATAATTAGGGACATTAAATCCAGACGTTTGCGATGGGCAGGGCATGTAGCACGTATGGGCGAATCCAGAAATGCATATAGAGTGTTAGTTGGGAGACCGGAGGAAAAAAGACCTTTGGGGAGGCCGATACGTAGATGGGAGGATAATATTAAAATGGATTTGAGGGAGGTGGGATATGATGATAGAAACTGGATTAATCTTGCACAGGATAGGGACCTACGGCGGGCTTATGTGAGGGCGGCAATGAACCTTCGGGTTCCTTAAAAGCCATTTGTAAGTAAGTATTATTATTATTATTATTATTATTATTATTATTATTATTATTATTATTATCATCATCATAATCACTATTTCTTACCAATGTTTATTATTGTCACACTATCCAACTTTCATTATTTACTTTCATGTTGTTTTATGGTCTAGATATTAATGTAATAACTTTGTAAGCAATTGTATTCAATTAAAATTAGAGTCTGGCTGGGCGGAAGAGAAGGCCTACTGGCCTTAGCTCTGCCAGATTAAATAAATAAATTATTATTACTTAAGTACGAGGTAACGCATAGAAATTATCAGAATTAATCATATTTTTCAAAATGTTCTTTAAATTTCAAGCTTGGACTCGATGATCCCACAGGATTGCTTGGTATTTTGTTTCATTATTGTCTTTTTCGTAACAGGCTACTAAGGAGTGTAGTTATAATACATATTTAGCGATATAGCGGCAAGAGTCAAGATTTACCCAGACGACGTTTGACAATACAACGAAACTTGCAGACAAAAGTTGGTCTTGTGAGGCCAAGTTGAGCCGTATAATGGTTCAAAGTGTGTGGTATTGTGGTGACGTCAAATTACTGGTCAGCGGTACAATAGAGTCAGCAGCAGATGGGGTCACATTGGTGCACTCTGCCGACAAGATAAGAGCCGGCTTCACCTTCCTCCCCTTTGCCTCCCCCACCCTTCCAACCCTCACGATTTAAGTACATTATCGCAGTCCTCTCTCTTAACGTTGGGATTTTCTCTCATCACGGCAACGAAAAGCTGCCGCTATTATTACATACCTACTCCAACTCTATTCTAATATCAGTGGTTGTTTATCTTAATTCAACCTAATTTTCCGGACGTTCATGTAGCGGGGTTAAAAAAGTTAGATTCAGCTTTATTATAATTCTCTAAAAGCCACAACTTCCCCCCCCTGGCTTCTTAACTATACGTTGGGGTATTCATATTAGAACGGAGTGACTCTCCAGCCATAAAGAAGAGAGAGACAAAGATATAATGAGAGGAAAAATTAAAACACTTTTATCCGGGAAACGAATGGAGTTATTATGAGCAAGATATTCCACAAGCAAATATTAAAACTAGAAGTTCTTAATTAAATAAAACTGAAGAGATAGATTTTGTGAGGAAGGATTTCAACTACTCTTTTATAGTGAGGATCACGTAAGAGTAGTTCCTAAAAGGCTAATTTGGCCTTCTCTTCAGTGTTTCCAACTAATACCAGATATCACCAAAATCACAATATTACAATAACTAGGGACCGGAATTTTATGTAATATCAAGGTGTGAAATATGCACATATTTATGTAAGAAAAATCAGCTGAATATGTACCAAAATATATAAAATCATGAAAATATTTAATATCAATGTCTGGCAGGTATAGGATAGGTAAGACTCTCCAATTGTGATTTCATAGAGCACCCGACTTTTTTTTACCGCATACTTGATACATTGCAATTTTTCCATCTGTAATGAAACCGTCCATCGCAATCCATGATTTTATTTTTGTCGTTAGGATTGAAGATACAGGAGCCATTTTAGTTAGTTAAAAGCAGTAGATAAACTCACTTGCACTTTATTCTGCAAGCACTGTTTCGCTTTACTGGATTATGAGAAAATAAGAGGAGATGTGGGACACATGCATTTTAGCTGCTCCCTGTAAGGAACAAAGTACCTACTAAAACCTCAAACTATAGGCATTTACAAACTGTTGTTTGCCTGGAACTAAGGAAGTTATGTTTCGTGCCGAAATATATCTTTTTTGGGTAGGTAAAAAGGCTTTTTAAATCTGTGTATTTCAAATTGTAAACTTCCCTAACAGAAGCTTTTTTTTTTTTCTTTTAGAGAAGTAAAAATTAATAAACCCCCTAAATATGTAGATTTATGTAATATCAAGCCATAATATGTAATGTGGGGTAAATATGTAGTATCAAATTTGATTATATTAATTGAAATTACGAGATCTCCAAAGATTTGTTATTTATATACGGTTAGGTTGAAAGGAATATAATATGTAATTACATAAAAATCCAGTCCCTAACAATAACGATGCCTTGCTTATTTACTTATTTACCACATCTCATCTTTATGTTGGGAGGTGTTTTCTAAATGATTCAATAATTTGTGAAAGAATATATTTTCCTCCTGGGCTTCTGGCACATTATGTTGACTATTTCGTTTATATGACGTCATTCCATTTTCGACCAATGAAGTGTAATGAAATTTTGAATTGCAACCAATCACAGTCACACTTTGCGATAATTTTTGCAGTTAGATTTATCGCTATCAATTTATCGCATGGTCGTTCTTTTGTTTAGTCGTTGTCGCCAACTGTTTCCCCGTAAATTGATGATCATGAATACATTAAGATGCAACTACACGGTTAAACTTTTCTTTCAACTTTAAAGCAATGAATGCAAGATTGATATTTAATATTAATTAATATATTTACGCAGTGTAGACGACGTTCAAAACGGCGCACCATGTAGACAAAATCTTCATGCATCTTAATTGAACGTACCTTTTAAACTTGATTCTTTCAATATTCTTCCCATATTGCACGCATACGCGATTAGAATATTGAACTGTGTAGATGCAGCTTTAGTTCCGTTACACACTACAGCGAGAATGCGTTTGTCGAGCTATAAAAAATGCTTTCGTGTAGCACAGATTGTGGGTAACTGTCGAAATAAGGCACAGCTGACACTGGTCGTGCTTACACAGGTAATCTAACCTATAACTGTAGCATATAAAATACATCTTCATCTTCTAATTCCATGTCCATTGTAGGCTATCTGAAAAAAATTACATTCCTTCATTCAGATTAGATAACTGCGTTTTCAACCATTCTTCATTTAATTAATGTATTAATCAGGTTACTGTAATTATATTATAAAATTTTAAATTAAATCATGATTTCAGCAGATAATGACAATGTATTTATATTATATAATAAGAGAAAAGTGCAGTACATTAATTAACATTGTTAAATCTGTATTTCGCTTTTCGCAATTGGCATTACTGAATAATTACATCGAATTTCTTTATTGCAGTAATCGATATTCATCTTTTTCAACTTCACAATGTCTGAATAGGTTAAGTATTCGTAAATATACAGTTATTAATATTTTGTGATCGAATTTTAGGGATATATTATTTACATTTTTATTTTATTCACGAAATAGTCCTAATAAATATGACTCGAGGTCTGAGATTTCCCAGATAAATCCACTCGCTCAGAAATCTCGTGACATTACTACAGATAATTAGTAGACATCGGAAGTTAAGGCACTAAAATGGTATTTTAGGCGCCTAAAAAGGCTCTAAAAACAACAAAAATAGGGCAATAAAAGGATTGAAATTATATTGAATCACTCATAATTCGTGAAGTAAACATCCATAAGACCATAAGTAACTTAACCCTTAAGCAGTCACGCTTAACCGCCCCCAACCAACTTAAACCATTATTATCTCGAGTAAGCGAATTCCGATTTAAAAAATCTTTACGGTTATTGTTGCCTTACCAATTCCAATAAAAGTTGAATATATTACTACTTGAACCACAGTGAAAAACATGGCTTTCTTGCTGTTACGTTAAATAGTAGGCCTAATACATTTAGATTGGAAAGCCAGAGTATATGTGTAGACTTCACAAAATCCCAGAGGACGTTGCAAAGTATCACATATTTGTTCGATAATTGTGGTTTGCCGTTGCAAATGGCTGTAAACTAAATCAAAAGAGACCTATTTGAAATTTGGTTTTCATCTTGCATTGACATTTCATGACGTAAACATGTAATCGTGTAAATGCATGTGGGTAATCCATGCTTCATTTGAAATACACATTGAAACCAAGTTAATTTACAGATTTGTTTCACACTGGTGTGTAACGTTTCATATTACTGTGTTGTGAGTAATTAATATTGGCCATATCCATACTACTAGTTCAGGGAATCTAGTTAGTACTGATGCTTAGTTATTGCATGCAATAGATCTTTAGTATGGAATAAGGTTTTCAGTTAGCCAGTTACTCTGCGAATTATTCAGTTTTTTATATTGCATCCCAGAATCCATTGTCAGAAAATAAAAGCTGTCAAAGTGTATTTTAATTCACATCCAGGGCTGTTTTAAATAGTGATAACCCGCTGTCACACGTCCATAAAAAAAATTGGAGTCGCTTGAGTATTTTCAATCATCTCTATTTTAAACCTCTGTTACTAATTTTTAAAGAAATTGTCAACTACTAAGATTTCAAATCATCCGTCCTCAAGTGAGGTTGACCACTGGGATCCGGAATTAACAAATATAAAAGTTAAAGGGAAATGAAACGAGCAAAATAATGATTCGATTTGTACATTAAAACAAAAATTTGCGTGTTAACATATAGATGATAGTGTAGAATTTGAAAAGAGGCTTTCAGAATTTCCATTACAATCTTCTGAACCTCATAAAAGGGAATTTTAAAGGATTTAAGGATATTACATGTAAATTTTGGTAAACAACCCCTCGCTCCAAATAGTAAGCCTGCAACATCCCAGTTGTAATGTGTTGGTTCCATTTTAAATGATTATCGAAAATTATGCCTAAATACTTAACTTCAGAGGACTCTTTAATAATCTGACATTTACACTGTATAAGACAACAATCAGAATTATGTAATTTGATACTTAATATAGATGTAGGAGGTTTGTTACATTTTTCAGATAATGAGAATGGAATAATTATGGTTTTATTTTCGTTGACGGAAAGATAATTTATGTCAAACCATTTTTTTATTAATTTAAGTCCATTATTTGAATTATTATATGCATCATACCAGGTTTTTCCACCAAAAAGTAAAACTGTGTCATCTGCATAAGAATAGTGAACACCATTGTATTGTTGTAAGTCAATTTTTAATAAGTCATTAATATATATTAAAAATAGAATAGGGCCTAGAATTATCACCTTCATTTCATTCAGACGCTAAATAACCTAGATGTTGATATAGCGTCGTAAAATAACCCAATAAAATGAAAAAAAAATAGGGCCTAGAATTGTGCCTTGGGGAACACCTATATTGATAATTGAATTCTGTCGTTGAGATACGATTTTATTAAGTTTAAAGCATTACCTTTGATTCCTAATAAGTCTAAGTCATTGGCACCACTACTTGAATCATCATGCATGATATTCGTCAATCATTCGGTTACTTACTCAGTTTGTCTTGTAAGTTCATTTTATCAGTAGTAATATCTCTCGTATCCCGTAAGGTACATTTGGTTACCAAATAAAAAGTAAAAATGAGCGTAACGCATAATGAGAGCCAAAGATCACGACTGTAAACATGCTCAAGGCTCGCCCGTGCACTCAGCGTCCGAGTAAATTCAGCTGAACTTTTTTTAGTCATTACATTTGGAATTCATAATGGTCTGCGGCCCAGAAAACTCACGAGTGTTCATCCTCAGGACAGAGGGGCTGAGGGGGATGTCACCGGTGCATATTGAAGAGGACGACGTGCTCGCTCTGGAGTCGTTTTAGTGTGTTGATAGAGGGTAAAAAAATCCCGGCGTTGGCGAGCCAAATACGACCACCGGACTTCAGTCACGCCTTGTGCTCTTATGAATATGAAACAAGTAGGTACTGTACTGACTGCTCTGTCCATAACGGTCCAGATGCAGAATTCAGTGTAATTGAAAGTGAATTTAACGACTTTTCATACTACTTTTTGCTTGTTTTACCATGAATAATGTAACACGAGTATTCGTACATTGACAGATTCTTGGATTTCAGCGGTTACTTGCTCCAGAGAGTATTTCCTTCTATCTATACAGTCTGAACCATAAGTAACGTCATAAATTCTGCTTGATGATTCCTTCAGTAAAAAGCAACAAAAAAGTCGAATACCATTTTGGCAAATCTTTGTAATTTTTTTTTTTTACATATGAAATGATGTGGTTATTAAAATATACATATACTGTTATAAAAATACTGCTGTTGAATATGTGGATTGATAGGTGGAAATAATTAGTGCAATAATTTTTAATTACGAAAGTTGGCAAACCTAAATGTTACCTTACAATCAGAACAAGCGTCTTGAACAGCAGAAAGCTTGAGTGATTTTTAATAATAATAATAATAATAATAATAATAATAATAATAATAATAATAATAAATAGAGAGGGTTTGGAATTGAAAGGGTTACATCAGCTTCATGTCTATGCGGATGACGTGAATATGTTAGGAGAAAATCCACGAACGATTAGGGAAAACGCGGAAATTCTAATTGAAGCAAGTAAATCGATAAGGTTGGAAGTAAATCCCGAAAAGACTAAGTATATGATTACGTCTCGTGACCAGAATATTTTACGAAATGCAACTATGAAAATTGGAGATTTATCCTTTGAAGAGGTGGAAAAATTCAAATATCTTGGAGCAACAATAACAAACATAAATGACACTCGGAAGGAAATTAAACGCAGAATAAATATGGGAAATTCCTATTATTATTCGGTTGAGAAGCTTTTGTCATCTAGTTTACTGTCAAAAAATCTGAAAGTTAGAATTCATAAAACAGTTATATTACCGGTTGTTCTGTATGGCTGAGAAACTTGGACTCTCACTTTGAGAGAGGAACGGAGATTAAGGGTGTTTGAGAATAAGGTTCTTATGAAAATATTTGGGGCTAGAGGGATGAAGTTACAGGAGAATGAAGAAAGCTACACAACACAGAACTGCACGCATTGTATTCTCCACCTGACATAATTAGGAACATTAAATCCAGACTTTGAGATGGGTAGGGTATGTAGCACGTATGGGCGAATCCAGAAATGCATAAAGAGTGTTAGTTGGGAGGCCGGAGGGAAAAAGACCTTTGGGGAGGCCGAGACGTAGATGGGATGATATTAAAATGGATATGAGGGAGGTGGGATATGATGATAGTGACTGGATTAATCTTGCTCACGATAGGGACCAATGGCGGGCTTATGTGAGGGCGGCAATGAAACCAGTAAGCAAGTAAATAATAATAATAATAATAATAATAATAATAATAATAATAATAATAATAATAATATTGTTGTTGCCCGGTATTATTATCATTATTTTGTTATTATTATTATTATTATTTTTATTATTATTATTGTTGTTGTTGTTTTGTTAATAGGTATGCAAGATCTAGGCCTACTACTAAGATTTATTTCAAATCATCCGTCCTCAAGTGAGGTTGACCACTGGGATCCGGAATTAACAAACATAAAACATAAAGGGAAATGAAACGAGCAAAATAGTGATTGGATTTGTACATTAAAACAAAAATTTACGTGTTAACATATATATGATAGTGTAGAATTTAAAGAGAGGCCTTCAGAATTTCCATTACAATCTTCTGAACCTCATAAAAGGAAATTTGAAAGGATTTAAGGATATTACATGTAAATTTTGGTAAATAACCCCTCCCTCCAAATAGTAAGCCTGTAACATCCCAGTAGTAAAGCGAAATGCCATATTTTTCACTGAAGTATGGAAGACAAGGTACATATTTAGCTCGCTTGTCATCATTTATCTACAGTGCTTGATTCGTGTCTCGTTCAAAGCAAATCGTAGGGTCTAAGACCATCGCTTTCTGGGTTCTTCTATTGATGGCAATTATATCGACTCTTCTATGAGAATCATCTTCAGACACACAATGAATCTCCTCATGTACTTCCCATCCTCTTTTTCTTAGCAGGTTGGCAATTGCTGTACGGGCACGATGGTGTCTGTTGTTACGCAGTAGCTCTCCCTTCTTATAGAACCCCAGTACGTGACCAAGTGTTTCAGTCTCGCAATTATATATGAGACCACAGCATATAGTCAATATAGGTCATTAAATTTGTCATTTAATTATATTCTTGTAGGCTTTTGAATCATTATATTAGCCCCAATTTACTTAAATGCCCACGATCCAAACTGTTTAGCATGTTATTTTAATATGTTATCCAGTTATGTCCTAAGATGAAACACTGTTAAGAGTATCTCAACTGAAATACTTACTGATTTTCTTCCTTATCTCCAAATGAGGACCAGGATGTTTTAGAACAGATCACGCATTATACAAGTTTTTTAGAGCTGTAAACTTGGTAAACGAAACAGCAAATGTGTTCAGTTCCATTTTATTTGCCTCAGAGTTTGTTGAAGCGTATGATTTTAAATTTAAAATCGATTCGTTTCATTGATTAAATTATGTAAAAATAACTTTCAAAGTGTGCTCAGTAAATGTATTGAAATAAGGTAATCGACGTTTAGTGGAATACTGATAATTCTGAGAATAGCTTTTAAATGAATTTATGTGTACAACTTTCAACTTGATTGATTTTGCTGTCAACTAACAGCACTAATTGCCCTTCTAACATGCCTCTCATTTCTCGGTAGTCAGATCAATACGCAGTCCGTCAGGCCTTGCGAGATAGTTGATTATTATCAAAGCTTTGCACTATCACATCTGCTATTGCCAACTATTCATCCGGCGTCCATAGCGTCTATGTAATCACTATACAAAATACTCCTCATATTCGAGACATACCCGTTACAACATACGGGATGATTCACGAGGATTTACCATCACTTACGGAGCTTATTTCCGAAGACATTCTAAGCAAAAAGTGTCCTGTAAACATTTGTTCTAATCTCAATAGTTACACTAATTTGAAGTTGTTTGTAAAATAACATTTCTCTTTAGTTTTAAGGGTAAAAGAATATTACAAATAGAAGTATCATTTCTTTAATTGGCTAGTGTTCGGAAGCTAAAAATGTGTTGTTAGTTGCTTTGTACAGATTTTATTTTTCAATTTTTAACTACGAGTAAAAATGACATCATTCTTACGCACTTACCACAAAAATTGTTACAAATCATACGACTTCAGGAACTGGATTCTTTATAGTTTATGCATCCTAATGTACACTCTTAACTTACAACAGAATCGTATAGGTCAGTTTCTATCTGATGCTTTTCCAATTCACTGCGGGCTAAAGCAAGGAGATGGACTATCTCCTTTACTTTTTAACTTCGCTCTAGAATATGCCATTAGGAAAGTTCAGGATAACAGAGAGGGTTTGGAATTGAACGGGTTACATCAGCTTCTTGTCTATGAGGATGACGTGAATATGTTAGGAGAAAATCCACAAACGATTACGGAAAACACGGAAATTTTACTTGAAGCAGGTAAAGCGATAGATTTGGAAGTAAGTTCGGAAAAGACAAAGTATATGATTATGTCTCGTGACTAGAATATTGTACGAAATAGAAACATAAAAATTGGAGATTTATCCTTCTAAGAGGTGGAAAAATTCAAATATCTTGGAACAACAGTAACAAATATAAATGACACTCGGGAGGAAATTAAACGGAAAACAAATTTGGGAAACGCCTATTATTATTATTCGGTTGTCAAAAATTCTGAAAGTTAGAATTTATAAAACAGTTTTGTTACCGGTTGTTCTGTATGATTGTGAAACTTGGAACAGAGCTTGAGAGTGTTTAAGAATAAGGTTCTTAGGAAAATATTTGAGACTAAGAGGGATGAAGTTACAGGAGAATGGAGAAAGTTACACAACACAGAAGCGCACGCATTGTATTCTTCACCTGATATAATTAGGAACATTAAATCCAGACGTCTGAGATGGGCAGGGCATGTAGCAGGTATGGGCGAATCCAGAAATGCATATAGATTGTTAGTTGGGAGACCTGAGGGGAAAAAGACCTTTGGGGAGGCCGAGACATAGATGGGAGGATAATAAAAAAATGTGGGATATGATGTTAGAGACTGGATTTATCTTGCACAGGATAGGGACCAATGGTGGGCTTATGTGAGGGCGGCAATGCACCTGCGGGTTCCTTAAAAGCCATTTGTAAGTAAGTAATGTACACTCTTAAAGAATTTACAAGAGTGAAGTGATTTGTAACAATTGTTGTGATAAGTGCGGAAGAAAAATGTAGTTTTGTAGTTAAAAATCGGAAGAAAAAACCTGTACAAAGCTACTATGGAATTCACAATACAATTTTAGCTTCAGAATACTAGCTAATTATAGAAATGATACTTCTGAATAGTAAAAAAGGTAAAGGTAAAGGTATCCCCGTAACATGCCACGAAGGCACTTGGGGGGGGCATGGGGGTAGAGCCCCATGCTTTCCATGACCTCGGCACTAGAATGAGGTGGTGTGGTCGGCACCACGCTCTGGCCGCCTTTTACCCCCGGGAAAGACACGGTACTCAATTTTATAAGAGGCTGAGTGAACCTCGGGGCCGTTCTGAAGTTCACTCTTTATCTGTAATATTCGTATATCCTTAAAACTAAAGAATAATAGTATTTTACAAACTACTTCAAACTAGTGCAACTCTGAAAATATTGAGACTAGGACCCACGTTTATTTGACATTTTTTGCTCAAAATCTCTTAGGAAATATGCTCTGTAAGTGCCGGTTATTTCTCGTGAATCACTCTGTATAATGGCATATATTCTATTCTTGCTTGCTTATGGAATAAGTAAGTGTATTTATGGCGTGATACTTCATCCTGTGTTAGAATCGAATATATTTGATAGATTCTTTGCTTCTAACGACATGCAATTGTACCACTATTTAAAACACAAAAAAGAGAGCGCTTGTTGATGAATGCACCGAGTATTTTTATGCATCTTCGTGGGTTGGTGTTGTTCAACCCGAACCGATTTACTTCAAGGAACAAAAATAGAGCCCAGCTGGTAAAACAATTTATCAGAAGAACTGGCTGCTAATCTGTAATTTTTCTGCTGATGGTTTCGGTTATAAGAATCCCTCGATTAAGTTCTGTTAAAATTGTTCACGTCGTTGCATTTCATGATCGTTTCTCCTCTCGTCCTGCTCGCGGTTGAATTGTTGGAGGGCTATCAACGCTTTCCTGCATCCTTTTATCGTGGCGGCTCTCGTCTGTATTCTTGGCAGAACCTCGTCTCTGGATTCCACTGAAGAATATTGCTCTGCGCATGGTCGTGCGAGAGTAAAAACTAAAGCGTAACGATACTCATTCCTCTCTATTGCTAGTAGTGGGGTCGTAGTAGTAGTATTAGTGGTGGTGGTAGTGGTAGTAGTATATGATATATATGATATCTATCTATCTATCTATCTATCTATCTATCTATCTATCTATCTATCTATCTATCTATCTATCTATCTATCTATCTATCTATCTATCTATCTATCTATCTATCTATCTATCTATCTATCTATCTATCTATCTATCTATCTATCTATCTATCTATCTATCTATCTATCTATCTATCTATCTATCTATCTATCTATCTATCTATCTATCTATCTATCTATCTATCTATCTATCTATCTATCTATCTATCTATCTATCTATCTATCTATCTATCTATCTATCTATCTATCTATCTATCTATCTATCTATCTATCTATCTATCTATCTATCTATCTATCTATCTATCTATCTATCTATCTATCTATCTATCTATCTATCTATCTATCTATCTATCTATCTATCTATCTATCTATCTATCTATCTATCTATCTATCTATCTATCTATCTATCTATCTATCTGTCTATGTCTATGTCTATGTCTATATATCTATATATCTATATCTATCTATATCTATCTATATCTCTATATCTCTATATCTATCTCTATATCTATATCTATCTCTCTATCTCTATCTCTATATCTATCTCTATATCTATCTATCTATCTATCTATCTATCTATCTATCTATCTATCTATCTATCTATCTATCTATCTATCTATCTATCTATCTATCTATCTATCTATCTATCTATCTATCTATCTATCTATCTATCTATCTATCTATCTATCTATCTCTATCTATGTCTGTCTGTCTGTCTGTCTGTCTGTCTGTCTATCTATCCATGTATTTATTTATTTATTTAATACTTTACACTTGAGCTACATTAGGCATTGCAACCCGAAAGAGCAGAAGCTCGTGCTCGGGCGCAGTTCAGATCAGTTATACAAAATATATCACAAAATTAAGAGAGTTCATTGAGCACAATAACATTAATAAATGGTAAAATACATACAGCATGTAATAATAGGGTCTATATACAAATAGAAAATACAAAAGTACATAAATATTAGAGTATCAATTTTTAACTCAATTAGCTTAAACAATTAAATAATTTGATTTGTTTCTTAAATCTGTGTGTGTTAAGTGTACTTAGCTCAGGGTAAGCTCTAATTAATGCATTATATATTATGGGTCCAAAATTCATGTTGTGTTTTAATCCAGCAGTTGTGTGGCATTTGGGAGTATTTAGAAAGAAACTGTAGTTTTGTCTCGTATGGTATTCGTGAGGATGAAATTTAAATTTATTGTGGTTTTTATGGAAGTAAATTAGCAACGTTTGTTTATAAATTTGTTCTAGATTTGATGCATCAAATTCCTGAAAAATTAATTTTGTTGGGTAATCAAAAGGTTTATATAGACAAATTTTGATAATTCTTTTTTGGAGCAAATTTAAACTATGGAGAGTCGATTTTGCCATTCCTCCCCAACCTAATATACCATACTGAATTATTGATTGAAACAGAGCTAAGTACACAGTACGCAGAACATAAACAGGTAAATAAGAGCGTAGAATGGAAAATTTGTGGATTTTTTTATGCAATCTGTTACACAGGAAGGAGATATGCTTGTCCCATTTTAAATGTTGGTCAATAATAATGCCTAAATATTTAACTTGTGAAGATATATTCAAAGCGTTACATGTGATATGATATGATATGATATATATGATATATGATATGATATATATGATATATGATATGATATGATATATGATATATGATATGATATGATATGATATGATATGATATGATATGATATGATATGATATGATATGATATGATATGATATGATATATGATATGATATTCATTCATCCATCTTATCTGTAAGATAGACCTGTTAGAATTCTACAGGGTGATTCACGAGGATTTACTGTAATTTACGGAGCTTATTTCCGAAGATATTTTGAGCAAAAAATGTCATGTAACTTAAACATTTGTCCTAATCTCAATATTTTCAGAGTTACACTAATTTAAGTTGTTTGTAAAATACCTTGTTTGTTTAGTTGTAAGGGTAAAAGAATATTACAAATAAAGAATGAAGTATTCAGAAATACCATTTCTTTAATTGGCTAGTGTTCTGAAGCTAAACATGTGTTGTCAATTGCTTTGTACTGATTTTGTTTTTCAATTTTTAATTAAAAACGACATTATTCTTAGGTAATTATCACAAAAATTGTTACAAATCATACGACTTTGGGAACTTTATTATTTACAGTTTAATTATGCATCCTAATGTACAGTCTTGAAGAATTTAAAGAGTGGCGTGATTTGTAACAATTTTGATAAATGCTTAAGAAAATGTAAAAGGCCTAGTTAAAAGTCGAAAAAAAATTCTTTACGAAGGAACTATGGAATTGACAACATATTTTTAGCTTCAGAATATTAGTTATGTTAGTTATTGACTTTTAATCATGTTTGTGTTTTAATGTAATTGCACCAATAATTATAATTTAACTGCCTGCTGCCTATATTATATGTTATTCCTCGTGGCTTTGATGTAAGAAATATTGTAATATGCACATCAATGCATTTATGCTAACAGACTGCAATATATCACTGTTTAGATCGCAAAACTTACATGCGAAATGCTTGTAGGCCTCAGCGTGCATATTAATAGGAGAGCTCAGGATGTACTTTTCATCTGAGCAAAGCGCCCGAAGCCTTCTACTTCCCTGTCTACCTCTGTGGATGACAGTGGACCCTCTTTGCTGCTTTGACGTGACGCATACGTCACCTGTCAAGTGCGTGTTATGCGTAGGGCGTTATAGATAATAGGATCTACCACTTCGTGTATTTCAAACAGACTGATCAGATAGAAATCAATTTCAGTTATTGATGAACATGTAATATCTACTGTAGTAAGATGCTATTGATTGTATCACTAATTCTACACTATATACCAAAAAGTAATTGGGCACTGTTATGGCACTCTTTTAGAACCTCGTGGTACCATCTCTTGTTGCTATAACAGCAGCCACTCTGTCAGGCATGCTCTCCACTAGTTTGTGTAGGATATCTACTGGAATGCGTCGCCATTCCTCTTGCAACATGGCACTCAGTTGGACAATGGAAGTTGGCCCCATGTTTCGGCGGCTACTATGCAGTGGTATGCAGACAATAATGTTCACCGGTTGGACTGGCCTGCACAGAGTCCTGATCTCAATCCCATTGAGCACCTTTGGGACGAATTGGACCGGCGATTGAGGTCTCGGGAGATGCGGCCAACTTCCATTGTCGAACTGAGTGCCATGTTGCAAGAGGAATGGCGACGCATTCCAGTGGATATCCTACACAAACTAGTGGAGAGCATGCCTGACAGGGTGGTTGTTGTTACAGCAACAAGAGGTGGTACCACGAGATTCTAAAAGGGACAAAAAGAGTGTCCAATTACTTTTTGGTAGATAGTGTATTAAGAAATAACCACCCTACATACATACATACATACATACATACATACATACATACATACATACATACATACATACATACATACATACATACATACATACATACATACGGATATATCAATATATGTAAAATGTATTCAAGTATATCCATGCACATAAATAGAAATTGTATATCGATAGGCCTATTATGTCACATATCATCGTTGTTGTCAATCTCCACATCCACATTCAGCTTCTTATCGTCAGCGCTTTCATCTTGATCATCATCATTATTAGTACTGTCGTCATTGTAGCTATCAGCATAACTCTTCATCGTCGGTAACTCGCTGACATTCGATAGCTCTTTCATAATCGATATCGTCTGTATAGCCATCTTCATCATCATTACTACTATCGTTACCATCGATATCGTCCTTGTCATCGATATCGTCCTCATCATAGATAACGCCCTCATCATCGATATTGTCCACGTCTATATCGTGTGTGTCATCGATATCGTTATCATTGATAACGCCCTCATCATCGATATCGCCCTCGTCTATATCGTCCTCATCATTGATATCGCCCTCATCATCGATATCGCCCTCGTCTATATCGTCCTCATCATTGATATCGCCCTCATCATCGATATCGCCCTCGTCTATATCGTCCTCATCATTGATATCGCCCTCATCATCGATATCGCCCTCGTCTATATCGTCCTCATCATTGATATCGCCCTCATCATCGATATCGCCCTCGTCTATATCGTCCTCATCATTGATATCGCCCTCATCATCGATATCGCCCTCGTCTATATCGTCCTCATCATTGATAACGCCCTCATCATCGATATCGCCCTCGTCTATATCGTCCTCATCATTGATATCGCCCTCATCATCGATATCGCCCTCGTCTATATCGTCCTCATCATTGATATCGCCCTCATCATCGATATCGCCCTCGTCTATATCGTCCTCATCATTGATATCGCCCTCATCACCGATACCGTCCTCATCATCAATATTGCACTCATCATCAAAATAAAATTGTCCTTGCAAATCCAGTCTTTCAGGTGAAGCTCCCTGTAAAGCAGATTTGAATAATTTCAAGGGAAAAATTGTTCCGAGGCCGGGTATCGATCTGCTTTACAGGGAGCTTCACCTGAAAGACTGGATTTGCATAATATATACGTTACTGTGTACGTTAACAGAAAACCACAATTCCAAGTCACACAGAGATTGTGTGCGCTCGTTGTGGGTCTCTGGCGTTTCGTCAGCCCACGCGAGTTGTGTGGATATAAAGGGAAAAGTTGAGACCGTGTCGGGTGGAGTTCCCGGGTAGCTCAGTGGTAGAGCGCTGGTACGTTCAACCAGAGGTCCCGGGATCGATACCCGGCCTCGGAACAATTTTTCCCTTGAAATTATTCAAAATTGTCCTTGTCCATATCTCCCATGTCATCGATATTTTTCTCATCATTACTGTTGCCATCAGCATCGATATCATCTTCATCATCAGTGTTATCATCATGGTCAATATCAGTACGGACATTTACTTCGCCGTCTTCGATATCCCTACTATCGTCAATAACATCATTGATGTCGTATTCGCCATCGATATCGTCTTTCTCACCGCTATTGTCATAAAATCATCGCTATCACGAACATAATTAAAATCACTATCGTTATTAGGAACCTCTTCGAATGGTTTAAAAATAAATATATTAAAAATAAATATTTTCAATGTCTTAAAAAATTATATCATCTTTGTAGATGGAGGTGATATTCATAACTCAGTTGTAGTTATTCCTACGTAAATGAGAATACAAGACAACTTTTTAGGTATATTTTATCAAGTCGAAAGAAATTAAAAGTTACGGAAACCGTGCTATTCTGAATATAAGTAATACGTTGGGAGGCTAAAAATGGTTTTGATTTGCAATGTAATGATGTAGCTAGCTGTATTAAGCTTACCTAGTTTTGCTTAGATTTTCACTGTATTCTCCCGTTTCCTGTCTCTCTTCAGACAGGGTATGAGGATACTTTAAAATAGGTCACGTCTTAATTACCGCAATTAATCGATATTTTTATTCACTGAGGCCAATAGAAATTGCATTCCGTTTGTTGGATAATGTTGTTTCGAGTGTACCATAATAGTGGAGAATAAGTTGGCGTTGGCCGTTGAGTGAATGATACAAAGCAATACGTCACTAATGGATCACTCCGTTATTTGACGTCACACATCGTAACATAGCATATAGCGTAATTGGTCATTGAAACTGCATAATTAACATACAATTTATTACACTGCTCAAAGGCTAGGCTTTCAGAACTAATTGTATAGGCTTAAGCCTATTTAATATTCTCTATAGACGGTGGTTTCAAACATTTTGATTTTGTAGACCTTTCACGTGAAATTCTCTAAAAAAGGATGAAATTCTGTAGCAAGAAACTTAAAACTCCGCTTTATACTGACAGTATGGTCTGAAGTTGAAATTATTAAAACAAAAAGAAAAATTGTTTTTTAGTAAGTTGTTTAACAATGCTGTATCAACTACTAGGTTATTTAGCGTCGTTGGAATTGGTGATAGCGAGATGGTATAGAGCGAGATGAGGCCGAGGATTCGCCGTAGATTATGTGACAATCGACTTACAGCTGGGGAAAATATCTAAAAAAAAAAAAAAACCCAATAAGATAATCAGGCCAAGCGGGAGTCGATCCCATGCCCGAGCGCAGTTCCAGATAAGTAGGTAAGCGCCAAAAACTAGTATTAAATAGATCTGTATAATTTTTAACATCAAATTCTAAAATTTAAACTCTCAGCTTCTCCTATCTAAAGACTTTACACTTGATTTCGTTATCGTGTAGTTAGGCTTGTGATATTTGTTAGTCTATATGTTTATAACTCCTCTGATTGAGGTTCTGGCTCATATATCTACATACAGAGTGATTCACGAGGATTTACCGTCCTTTACGGAGCTTATTTCTGAAGATATTTTGAGCAAAAAATGTCATATAAACATAGTTCCTATTCTCAATATTTTCAGAGTTACACTAATTTAAAGTTGTTTGTGAAATACGTTTTTTCTTTAGTTTGAAAGTAAAAGAATAATACAAGTAGAGAATGAACAACTCAGAAGTATCATTTCCTTAATTGGCAAGTATTATGAAGCTAAAAATGTGCTGTGAACTCCTTAGTTGCTTCGTACAGATATCTTTTTCCATTTTGAACTAGAAAATTACATTATTGTTACGCATTTTTCACAACAGTTATTACAGATCACACCAACTTAATTATTTCCAGTTCAATTTTGCATCCTAATTTACAGTCTTTGAGAGTTTACAATACATTTTAAAAAATGTCGCCGTCCGCTTGAGTACACTTGGCCGCACGCTTGTGAACGGCACTCGTCGCTCTACGTAACTGCATACGGCTATCTTTGATTTTCGTACCGCTCGCGCTGACTGCTGACTGCACGCTGACCAAGATCACGCGTTCACAGCAATGCGTTCCAATAACGATACGTAACTATGTAAGTATTGAAAATAGGACCCATGTTTATATGACATTGTTTGCTCAGAATATCTTCGGAAATAAGCTCCGTAAGTGACGGTATATCCTCGTGAATCATCCTGTACATTAGCAGGAAGTACATCTCATTTGATGATATGTACCAGACAGAGAACTAGCTACCCTACCCCATTATCTCATAGCCTAGTTGCCTCATAAGTGGTGCCGTGTTGGTGTCACTTGTAAGGTTCAGACCTGTCTTCGGACAGTTGACTAAACAAAAACATATGTGTATATTTTGAAAACGTACTTGATAAAAAAATACAGTCTGGTCTTATGAGTAATGTAGTTAGATTGTCTCTCTGCGGTTATTTTTATTGCAGTATTTTAAATTTTAATCGTCCTCGGAATGTGTATCTTTCTAAAGGTGTATTAGGGGTGATGAAAGTTATATTAAATTAATTTTTATTTTATTTTTAACATTAAAAGTCGTTAAACCAACATAATTTACCTATTCTTGAAGACGTGACTTGGGCTGCATGTTCAAATAATGTGGGCTGCTTTTCTGGGACACTATGTATGTTTATCATAACTCATAAGATCCACTTCAGAGATGGATTCATAACCTAAAGAAAGTTGTTAAAACGTTCATGCGGGCCTAAACTTTTGTTTCAATTTCAAGTTACAGTTGTATTTGTGTTTCAACAACAATTTGTATATCTTTTAGAGGAAGCGGCAAAATGAGCTCATTTCAACCCGAGACGTGACCTGTAACGCCTCATTTCCTCTACGAAAAGCTTCTTGTGTTCGTTTCTGCAGAAGTGTGCTGTTCGTATCAGCATTTCGTGTACACTGAATTGTTTACAATTGAAGCCGCATTTACTAGAAATGATGGTGTGCTCAATTTTCACAACACCTATCAAAAACAATTAATTCAGTATTTATATGTGAATAGGAATAATATTGCCGATAACTTAATGGAGCGGTTATTCAAAAGAAATTGACACGGAAATTCTACTGCATTTTTAAAGGAAAATAGAAAATATTTATGCGTATTTGAATGAAGTGCCACTTGGTGTAATTCGTCACATGTAATTTTGGTGCTCCGTTTTTTAGTCGAAATGCTAGAAACTTTATGGAGAACTGATTAAAAATGAATGAATTGGCCAGTATGGACCTACATCTGACCTGCACGCTTTCCGGACTTCATTAGACATAATCCATTGTTTATTCAACACCAATTGGAAAGGCTGAAATGATCGACATGTTCAACAAGCTTGCATACGAATTTTTGGACAAGTAAGAAGATATGTAGTTAAGAGTTGCAGGGTTTCTATAGAGACGCAGTGAGTTTTTTGTTATCACTTCCTTCAAAGGAAGCATATTGCTTTGAAACACAGAAACAGTTCAACATAGAGGAAAATGCGATTTCTTGCACAATTTTATATAAACGTTTTAAAATGATTTTTATGCTTAGGCCTATAATTTGACTCTGAATTGAAATCTTACATGTTATGGAACCTCATTGTATGCACTTGCATTCTCAGACAATAAACAATAGGCTGCAACTTATGAACATATACGTAAATACTAATGTTGGAGTACTGTCATTTCTACAACTAAAGAACCCTGCCCACACACTACTTCTACACAGATGATAGTGATTGACAGACCACTTAGTGGATATGTCTTTCTCAGCTGTTGCCGTCTTTTGCTACTGGTTGGATTCTTTTCAATATATTTTCTATTTCTGGTTAGATTAAATCAATTGAATAATAATACTTTTATTATTAGTATCATTATTACTACCAACATAACAACTCGCCCAAAGTGATGGAGTAGCAGGAATCTTCTTTCAAAGATTAGATAGGTATTCTCAATACAACATTCTGAGGTCATCTTTGGCGGTGTCTTTGTTTCATAGCTTCATTATGGCAGCGTGTTATAACCTGGTGATGTTTATCTTGTCTCAGTAGCAATGAAACCAAGTCCCTTCAAATGAGGGTGGAGATTATAGGAGGGTTGTAAATTTTTAGAATTCCTTTCAAAATCTTGTTATTGTATAGTCTGCCGGAACTCAGTTTCTTGAAAGAGAAACTCTGTGACTGAACTACACAGTACGAAGAGAGATATTTTATTCTATTTTGTGCTACAGAATATATCAACTAGTCCCTTCCGCCACTGGATAGATGGACGGCATCGCTCCACTCCCCCATCCCTATAACAACACAGACGAAGTAAGACATATCTCCTTTCTCTCTCTTTTCACAGTGAGACAAGATACATCACACAGCCTTAGTTAGATTTAGGCCTATGACTTTCTGAGCCCAACCCTTCTCAAAAGGCTCTTTACTTCTGAAACCAAGAGTACAGCTACAATTGCCACTATTAATACTTCTTATACTACTAGCACTATTCATACTGCTCTATTAATACTGTTACTTATGACACTGTTACTACTATTACTGCTGCTACTATTAGTGTCACTACTAATACTACTCCTATTACTAGCACTATTTATACTACTCTATTACTAGGAGTGTGTGTGTGTTTTTTTTTTTTTTTTTGGCATAACGATATACTCGAAATGTGTTAAAAACTTAATGTTCTGCATGGAAAATACAAATCTCTTGATGAAAGCCTAAAATTAAGTGAAATATGTCCACGAATTTCCGCGAAATTGATGAAAATCCACGAAATTACTTCATAATGACGATGTTTTCAACACAATAAAAAAAAGACAGGTTTTATGGGAATTCGCTTATCATCAACGCTTTCATCGTGATCATCATCATCATTACTGCTGTCATTGTAGCCATCAGCATAACGCTTCATTGTCGATAACTCGCTCACATTCATAGCTCTTTCATAATCGATATCGTCTGTATAGCCATCTTCAGCATCATTACTACTATCGTTACCATCAATATCGGCCTCGTCTTCATCGTCCTTGTCATCGATATCGTCATCATTGATATCGCCCTCGTCATCGATAACGTCCTCATCATCGATATTGCCCACGTCTGTATCGTCCTTGTCATCATATCGTCATCATTTATAAGGCCCTCGTCTATATCGTCATTGTCATCATATCGTCATCATTGATATCGCCCTCGTCATTGATAACATCCTCATCATCGATATTGCCCACGTCTGTATCGTCCTTGTCATCATATCGTCATCATTTATAAGGCCCTCGTCTGTATCGTCATTGTCATCATATCGTCATCATTTATAAGGCCCTCGTCTGTATCGTCATTGTCATCATATCGTCATCATTGTTAACGCCCTCGTCTATCGTCCTTGTCAACAATATCGTTCTCATCATCAATATCGCAATCATCATCGATATTGTCTTCGTCTATATCGTCCTCATCATCGATATCGCGATCCACGAGCGTCGGCTATTTTAAATCAATAATATAATTAAACAGTTGCGATGTTCTTCTTTTCTTTCCTAGCAGTAACACCAATCGTATTCCACTACGGTTCAACTTAACCGAGACTCAGTAATACTGCACGTTGAGTTAAACGAATGGTTAGATTTAACATAATCTTTAGATTAACCGTATTTATAAAACCGGACCTAAGATGATCACTGCTGCTGAATTCTGGTATATTCTATTTTGTTATTTTAAGGTACGTAGTTATTTATGGCCAACACAAACTTGGATTACTTTGTTTTGCTTTGCGATTTCTATAATTTTGCGGTATGGGTATTCTGCAGTGTAGGTATATAGAGCACGGTCGAGATGACGAGGCTCGGGGTAGATTCCAATAGGAAGCTTTATTACCCCTCGGAGCAGCTCCGTTGCATAAACTCGGCCGTATCACTCCTCCTGCTCTTATTTCTGCTCCACCTGCCCGCTCCGCACCCCGCACCCCACCCCCCGTGCACGGCTGCTGCTAGCGAGGGACCCCCCTGGGACTCACCGCCCGCCTGTATATGTGTAGGATGGGAAACATCATTCTGCAGTCTTGCCAACCTCTCATCCTCACGGTAGAAAAATTCCCTCGTCTCTCTGTTTGTCAAATGTTAGTTTTGATGATGGTTTATAATATGCTGTGAATTTTTGTAGAATTCTTTTGTTTTCTACGTAATTCTCGAGTACTTTGATGGCAGGTGCATTTATGCAGCTACATGCACTTTTAAAATTAAACTGTTAAGCTAGCTAGTGGAAAATTAATAAAAGTAATAACTTAAAAAAAGTGACCGACAAGGATGTGGTCTGTCCTTTATTTTAGTTTTGTCTGCCATTCTGATTAGCCGTTCTTTATCCTAAGGCAGTGATGTCAAAGCAAGCGCGTTTTTCTGACCTTGACGTCGTGCGCGGACATCAAGCGCTAAGTTTGGAAAGAGGAAGGGTTGTGTATATGAATAAGCAGCCTGTTGGATTAAGAAAACAGTGGTACACAAACTTCAAACAGAACGTGAAATTTCATGTCGTTATTTTTATATGGCTTCTTTCTGTTTGTTATTATCTATATTGTCTGTAAAACAAAAGTACTAATACCAATTTCTTAATATTGCACTTGTGTTTTAAATGTTAATAATATAATAAAAAGTTAAGAAGGAATATTCACATAAATTCCTTAATAGTACAACTATACTGTACTAAATGGATGAAAAAAATCATTCATAAAGAAAGTGATATCCCAAAAAAAGAGATTAAGTATGACATGATAAGTTGGAATTGATATTGATGGTACCTTTAGCCTTATAAAAGTAATCAATAAACCAATCAAAACAATATTACAGTACAAAGCAAAGTTACCTAGGTGCTGTATATGTTTTAAGTGTAACTAATATTCCATAACAAAAGTTTGAGATGGGCAGGACATGTAGCACGTATGGGCGAATCCAGAAATGCATATAGAGTGTTAGTTGGGAGGCCGGAGGGAAAAAGACCTTTGGGGAGGCCGAGACGTAGATGGGAAGATAATATTAAAATGGATTTGAGGGAGGTAGGATATGATGGTAGAGACTGGATTAATCTTGCTCAGGATAGGGACCAATGGCGGGCTTATGTGAGGGCGGCAATGAACCTACGGGTTCCTTAAAAGCCAGTAAGTAAGTATTGGTGATCAACTTCCTGTCATCAGAATATTAAATTATTTTCTCGAAATGTGCTAAAGCTATATGGATTTTCTCCTAACATATTCACGTCATCCGCGTAGACAAGCAGCTGATGTAACCCGATCAATTCCAAACCCTCTCTGTTATCCTGAAATTTCCTAAAGGATACTCTAGGGCAAAGTTAAATAGTAAAGGTGATAGTGCATCTCCTTGCTTTAGCCCGCAGTGAATTGGAAAAGCATCTGACAGAAACTGACCGATACGGACTCTGCTGTACGTTTCACTGAGACACATTTCTGTTCTGTATTACTATATAAAATTTTTTTTGATCATGTTATAGCATCTTCCGATTCATTTGAAATTTGAAATAAACATTTGAAATTTGCATAGAAAAAAATATTATAAGTCTTTCATTATACGTAAGAAAGTTAATTTTGATCCTCTATACTATAGTAAGACGGTTGGCGCTAAATAATGAATTCTTGAGGCTGGGTGTTGAACGCGACTGTACTGGGAAGTAAGAACTGGATCAGGCCGTAAGATGGATAGCCGAAATAAAGATAAGTGCTGAGCTGAGAGAGGAGTGATAGCGGAGTAATGGAGGCGCACATCTAGCTCGGATGCGGTCATTTCGCATTGCATTGTTTTGGTAAACATTGATTGTTTTCTTCTACTCTGCCGTGAAATATATACGTTTCTGAAGTTATACTTATTGGCAAATTATTGTGCTAATGATAGCAAATATACAGGGACATCATTTTATTTTTACTTCAATTTTTATTGTACTTGAGTTTTTGAATGTACTTCACTCCCGCCCCTTCTACTAATGAAGTTCAATCATCCTCCGCACACAACCAAGACCGCATTTACAGTCATAGTAGCCTTACGGTCATAGTAAACAGTACGTTCCAAAAATATGTTCGCGTTTTCCAATGACGAAAGAGATTTCAATATTGCATCATTTTCGCACAGGTACTGTCGTCCATTTGCCTACGTCGCATTCCGGTTTTCCCCACAAGTTTCTATTCGTCTCTCTGTAAAGGCTAGTGGCTGGGCTGTCTTAGCTCTTTTCTGAGAACATTAATTTCTGTTAGGAATTAGACGTCTACTTAATATTATACCCATACAACTGTTTAAAATAACTTAAATAAAAGGGCCTCGTTAAGTAATTAACTGTCACGTGATTTTCCCCCTTTCTACGATCCTGCGACATAACCACTTGGACGGACAGTAGACAGCATATCTGAGTAATTTTATCTTTTCGGATCGGGCAGAAGTGAAGATTGAATTTACAGTACGTAAGGTACTCTTTTACAGAGTAGGTACAGAATTATTTCAACATGAATTACTAGTACGAAGAACGAAACTGGTAATTGGAATTACACACATTAGAACTGAAGCCTGTATCGAAATGAACGGCCACCATTTTGAAAAATGTGTTTAAATATCCATATTATGATTATTTTTCAATTTAACTTCATTCTCTATAGTGTACGCTGATGTTCTGTAGACAGTATAATCTACACTGCATAATGAATACGTCCGCATGGACAGCTCAGTTCGTGAGTAAAAGCACTCTTTGTTAATACTGTACTGTATTTTGATTAAACAAAAACGTAATGAAAATTATCAAACTCAAAAGCTTGGTATTTCCTAGTTTACATAAATGGATGAACTATTTTTCTTCCCTCCTCTACCTAGTAAAGTGATTCGTTTGTATTTTACGCCAGTATCATCGAACTCCAGTCGTGGAAGGGGGTAGCAACCGTTGATCCAAAGGTATAGCCAGGTTAATATTAGAAATGTTAGTAAAAATAAAATGATGTCCCTGTATAATTAACTACCCGTCCAGGAATTGTTGAAAAGCTATGTCTTCCTCAACATGAAACTATAGCCAGAATATATGCTTACATAGTATGTGAATAGTCTGTAATATTTAATAAAATTCAAAACTTATGTATACAAATACATTATACTGGGTGAGTAAAAAGTATGGAACAATGCTTGTAACTTTCTTTTCTAATTTTATGAAGAAACTATTTATACAAAAGTTGTAAGGTATCAAAGAAGGAATGTTTTGAACATGTTTTCAAATAATAGGCTTTTCATTTATAAAGAGTGTGCCAATGAGTCTGTTTTTTTTTAAATATCATTTTTCCCCATTTTTGGATTCTTCAAGTCTCAGTACGTAGAAAATCGTATTTTTTTTTTTTTTTTTTTTTTTTTTGCCGTTGAAACGGAATCTAATAAAATTATAGGAAAATGTTCTGACAATTTTAAAGCATTTTATTAAGAATTTTTAGAACGGGAAATCTCTTAAAATAAAATTGTCATAATGGATTTATCTCATTGCAACATGTTTCAGCGAAATATTTTTGTAAAAATTTAATTCAGAACTATGTTTAAATATAATTGAGGGGTTGGGTGCAAGAAAGACACTTCTCTCGAATGCAAGTTTTGAGAAAATTGATGTTGAAAATTCAAGCCGTAATGATGTTACCTATGCACGCCTTTACATTTTGGTTTCTCATGACCTCTCTGATCACAGTATTGAACTACAACTTGGTGATCATATGCATAACAGATCAGAGAACACAATAAAGTTTTTTACTCAAGAAGGCCACATCCTCTAAAATGCCCTTCTTGCACCCAGCCCCTCAGTTGCAATTGTGAAATATTTCAAAAGCGTATTCGTGATTATTGTAAGTAGGCCTACACCATAAACCGTTATAATAAAAACTTCTACAAGCAATTCTAAAAAAACGGCTTTATAAAGTGTTTTATGCATTGAAATGCTGTTCAGGGTTCTATTGAAAGACACTGCAACCGCAATCCCAGTTAAAAGCTGGGCAAGGAACTACATAAGACACTTAGGGTGGAATTCATAGTCGTCACTTATAAAATGAGTGAACCCTTAAGTAATAAGTGTTTGCTTATAATAAGGGAACCCTTAAGTCAATGCCGAATTCATAGACAACACTTATTTTCACGTAATGAGTGCTCACTTACAGTTGCCGGACATGACGTCATAGCAAAAGCTGACTCTCATTGAACTAATCGAAAGCAGCTGTACATGTGGAGTTGCTATAACAACGAGTTATCAATATTGTTGTACTGAATAAGTTGTATACAGCAATAGTTTCATGATATGTTAAATTCTAGTTGCATGTTAGTTATAGTTATAATCAGATATCCTACTAATTGGAACACATATTCTGTAGTAGTGAATTTCTTAAATAAATAAATTAAGCCTATTAGGCCTACTATATAATACTGTATATTGAATTTATTAACATAGTGTTATATTAACTCTGTAATTTGCCAATTATAGCTACATTTCACATTTTTGGCTATGATATCTCTACTTAACTCTTTTTAATTTATTTTCATTTAGTATTTTTCATTTATATCTAGATCTGTGTCTTTTATTTAGGTAGTATCTATTTGTTTTTTTTTTAATTTGTAATTTGTAATTACACTTGTATCTGTTTTATTTCTTTTTTCATGTTATATGCAATTCTATGTTTTTTAAACAAATATCTGTACTGTCTATTGTAATTGGGGCTTTGCCCTGTTATAGACATAAATAAATAAATAAATATATATATATAAGTACCGGTAAGTAAGTAAATAAATAAATAAGTAAATAAATAACGATCAATTTGGCTAGAGCAACAACTTCGAATTGATCTGAAAACGATATCGCTTCTTAAATTCCAGTTCACTCTACAGTTCTAGAGGATTCTCCATGTCTCCATGTACCTTTTTGGGACTCGTATATTTTCCTCATTTCGTTCAACAAACTACACAAAATCCTCAAAATCATTCTCAGTATCCATATTGAATATGAGTGGTCACTTAAGGGTACAGATCAGCTCACTTAAGTAATCACTTAAGTAATCACTCATTATGTGAATGAGGGACAACTATGAATTAGAAATGAGTATAAGTAACCACTTAAGGGTTCACTCATTTATAAGTGACGACTATGAATTCCGCCCTTAAAATAATTTATTTGTTGTCTGTTCCAAAATAGCATTAGAGATTCGATTTCAATGACTGTTTTAGAAGCAGTTCCTATACGGTCGTGTTTAAAGTGTCTGTCTCATTCTTGGCAAAACCGCTGCCATATCGGGTCGTTTTCTTGAAGTTATTTTCAAGTCTTTAGTAGCATGCGCCTGTGCGCCGAAGGTTGTGATTGGCTTTGATATCATTACGTCAACATACCGCGGACGTAACGGTTGCTTTTATGGCGGACTGTGTCGTGTCTATTGTGAAAACAGCTTTGGTCGACCGAACATTTTGCTTTGTTGGCTCGTGTGTATGTTTATGTCCTTTGTCTATAGGACAATGGCTGTTTGAAGATCAAACATTTTCCCTTATTTTAGTGATCAACTCAGATGAACTCGCATTTGATTATTTTAATGGACCCATCTGAAAATGATAGCGGTCCATTTCTTACAATGGTTTTCCAAAGATATTTGGTACACTTGTGACCCTCATGATTGCCTCATTGAATTAAATTATCGATTTAATGATATATTTGTTAATTTATTAAAGATTCAAATATAACTGAAATTAAGTTAAAATGTACAATATATTTGGCCGCTTAAAGGCCTGTAGAGCCATGGCTTGTATATTTATTTATGATTTATGTAATTAAATATTTCTTTATTTTATTTATTTATTTATTTAATTATTTAATTATTTATTTAGTTAATTAATTTATTTATATAGTTATTTACTTATTTATTTAGTTATTTATTTGGTTATTTACTTATTTAATTATTTAGTTACTTATTTAATTATTTATTATTTATTTGTTCAGTTACTTATTTAATTATTTAGTTATTTATTGAATTATTGAATTATTTATTTATTCAATTATTTATTTATTGAATTATTTAGTTATTTATTTATTCAGTTATTTATTTAATTATCTAGTTATTTATTGATTATTTATTTTAATTTTTATTTATTTAGTTTTTTCTTTATTTATTTATATATTTGTTTCGTTATTTATTTACAATATATATATTTTTATTTTTTAGTTATTTATTTATTTACTTGTTTGGTTATTTATTTAACTATTTAGTTACTTATTAAGTTATTTATTTATTTATTTGTTTAGTTATTAATCTCATTATTCATTTATTTAATTATGTATTTTCTTAGTTATTTATTTAGTTGTTTGTTTACGGTTCAAATATATTGTAGACTAATATTGTTCATAAGAGTTTTGAATACATTTATAAATTATGTTTAAATAGATACACAGAATGTAACTAATTTGCAGCAATTCTCATAAAAAATAAATCTTCGTTTATTATAACTATTGGTATATTATTTTTCCACTTACAAATATCCTCATTTAAGTGATATAAATGTTTAAACATATTAGTGATTTGCAATGAAATTCTTAGCAATAGTTCCATACAGATCCTTCTAAGATTAATTTATTTTTGAAAACGCATTTATACTGTATATAGGCAGGAGATTAGCAACTTGTGGCATATAATCCTTTAAGAAAGAAGAACCCTTGTGTACTTATATAATGAACTAACGGAAACAATTTTAGATTATTCACAACGAAAAGTAAAATAAATAGTTATCTATATAATTATTTTTATCTTTGTCACAAACGCAGCATTGCGATCCACTCCTAATAAAATAAGATTTTCTTTCTGGTTTTCTATATTACGAGAAATAAAGTGAATCATCATTCTTTGTTTGTGACTTGAAATAAAAACTTGCCCTTAATGTCTGTACTGAAATTATTGTTTTTTGTTCATTATTTCCGGATTAATTGACTTACAGATATTCAATATTAGCTAAATCTGCTTAATTGCTTTAGGGCAGTGTTTATCAAACTATGGTCCGCGGACCACCTGAGGTCCTCGAGGTCTGCCCTTGTGGTCCTTAAAAAGAAGGCAGAAGAAAAAATAAAATTCGAACGAATTGGTTATCACAATATAGTTTAAAATCTCAGAGTTTCAAAATGACACATGGTAATCGTTTTCACTTTTTCTCCCAGTAGGCCTACTGACACTTTATGAAATTTATTACCGTACCCGTCTATCGACTTCCCACTCTACTCTCAGCAACAAAAGAAGGATTTAAAGCACTATGAACGTGGTGTTTCTCGCCATCTTTTCCCTGCACATCTGGCGCCGCGCCTGTAACCCAGCCAGGGACTAAAGGAATTCATAGCAGAGGACCAAAGTACTGAACCTTAATTGTATTTTAATGTATAAGTATACTGGTATTAAAATATGCTACAAAAATGATAAATTTGCTTTTGAAGAGAACAGGAGTAAGGTGGTCGCGGAACTGTAATGAATTGAAGAAGTGATCCCCACTTCAAAAAAGTTTGAGAAACGCTACTTTAGGGTAAATGGCTATACACATTCATACGGACTCAGTTGGATGTCAGTGATGCCGAAATCGTCTTTTTTCGTAAAAATGCTGCAGTATATTTTTTTTTAGCGTCACAGTAATATTACTTTATGCTTGGTATAATGAGAAAGTAAAAAATGCTAGAGCATTATGAACTGTCCATGCGTTTCTCTAATTCCTGTCGTGTAAAACATTCATTATATCGGAAAATCTTTATTTTCTATTATTCCTTGAGAATTTACCTTCTGTGACCGTAAGATGTGCCATAAGCTGTGAAGTTACATAATTCGGCAGTTTTATTTCTTCAACAAATATAGACAAGAAAGTGATGTTCTTACTTTCATTGCATAATAGGTATTTGGATGTGTCTCCCTTCTCGCTTTGTATACTTCAGACATCTTTCATCACAGATCGCATAACCAGAGTTCAGAGGATTCTGTTATTTTAATACCAAAAGCACAAAAAGGAACACAAAGAAATTCTTTGTCGGTACTAAAATTATGGCGTGCTAGGAAACCAATACAGAGTTATCTGAGATGAAATGCCATCGCTTCTCAGAGGTGTCGCTTACAGTCTTTCAGTTTTATGGCTCTTAGAAGAGTTTCATCCCCCAGACAATTATCTACCGCCATCATGGTTTAGTCGCATGAATGGGAGCAATTTTATTTCCCGAAATCTTTTATGTGTATAGCTTAGTTACTTTACCCACACTGTTCTCAGCTCAGACGTGAGATGATTTCAAGTACTCTAGTTTAAGTAAATATATGTTAGATTTTAACTGGAATAAATTTGTCAAGAAATGTGATGTGTGATCGATCTGCCTTATAATCTTGAGCTTCTTAAAAATTTAATTCATTCGTTCATTTATTTATTTATTTATTCCTTCATTAATTAATTCATTGGTGTGTTTACTCGTGCATTTATCTATTTTTCTACTTTTTTGTGTATTCATTTATTATTCGTATATTCATTTATTTAATTATTCATGTATTCGTTTCATTCAGTCGTGTATTTGTTTATTCATTTGTGTATTCATTCATTCATATATTAATTTGTGTATTTATTTTTATAAGTATATTTATTTATATTTATTTGTGTATTTATGTTTATTTATTGTCTAATTATTTGTGTATTTATTTATTCTTTCACTTGTGTATTCGTTCAATCATTCATTTACTTATTTATTGTTCCTTAATTCATTTATTTATTTACTTATTTATTTGTTCGTTCATTTATTTATTCATGTATTTATCTATTCGTTCATTTATCTATTCATTTATGTATTTATTTATTTGTATATTCGTTAAATCATTCATTCGTGTATTTATTTATTCGTTTGTTTATTCATATGTGTATTCATTCGTTCGTATATTAATTTGTGCATTTATTGTATGTGTATTTATTTATTTATATTTGTGTATATATTTTTTATTTATTCATCTAATTATTTTTGTATTTATTTATTCATTCATTTGTGTATTCATTTAATCATTCATTTACATATTTATTGTTCGTTAATTCATTCATTTATGTATTTACTTATTTATTTATTTATATATTTATCTATTTATTTGTGTATTCGTTAAATCATTTATTCGTTTATTCATTTATGTGTTCGTTCCATTCATTTGTGTATTTATTTATTCGTTTGTTTATTCATTTGTGTATTCAATCGTATATTAATTTATGTATTTTTTATATACGTATTTATTGATTTTTATTTATTTCTGTATTTATTCATTCGTGTATTCATTCAATCATTCATTTATTTATGTATTCGTTCAGTTCATTCGTGTATTTATTTATTCGTTTGTTTATTCATTTGTGTATTCATTCGTGTATTAATTTGTATATTTATTTTCTATATATGTATTTATTTATTTTTATTTATTTGTGTATTTATTTTTATTTATTCATCTATTTAGTTGTGTATTTATTTACTTACTTATTTATTCATTCGTTCATTTATTTGTGTATTCATTCGTGTATTAATTTGTGTATTTATTTTCTATATATGTATTTATTTATTTTTATTTATTTGTGTATTTATTTTTATTTATTCATCTATTTAGTTGTGTATTTATTTACTTACTTATTTATTCATTTGTTCATTTATTTGTGTATTCATTCGTGTATTAATTTGTGTATTTATTTTCTATATATGTATTTATTTATTTTTATTTATTTGTGTATTTATTTTTATTTATTCATCTATTTAGTTGTGTATTTATTTACTTACTTATTTATTCATTCGTTCATTCATTTATTTGTTTATTTATTTATTTACTTTATTCAATTATTTATTCGTTCAGTCATTCATTTATTCATTTACTTATTTAATTATTCATTTATTTGTTCGTTCATTCATTTATTCTTGTATGTATTTATTCGTGCATTTATCTATTTATTTATGTATCCATCTATTTATTCATGTATTTGTCTTTTGATTTATGTGTATATTTATTCGTGAATTAATTAATTTGTACATAATTTATTTGTATATTTATTTATTTTTACCTATTTGTGTATTTATTTATTTTTACTTATTGGTGTATTTATTTATTTTTATTTATTTGTAGGCTTATATTTACTTATTCATTTATACGTACAATAATTTATTTGTGTATTTATTAATTTTTTATTTGTGCATTTACTTTTATCTATTTATTTATGTATTTATTTATTTTACCTATTTGTGTATTTATTTCCACTCATTTGTGTATTTATTTATTTGTTTGTTTGCTTGCTTCTTTGTTTGTTTATTTGTTTTTATTTATTTATTTATTTATTTATTTATTTATTTATTTATTTATTTATTTATTTATTTATTACCTATTTAGTTACTTATTTATTTACTTATTTATTTATTTACTTATTTATTTATTTACAATGGGACAACACCTTCTTCGTTCAAGAAAAACTTGCGAGATAGCGAAAAAACAAAATACTGTCGGTCGTCAGAAAACTCCTCAGACGAACAGTCTGGGGGGTAGCAAACACATCTTAATCGTACATAAATGTTCAGTATTGTTTCTTACATAGGGTAAATCGTATTACTAAATTACTCTTAGTAAGTTATTCAACCATTTAATATAGCACTGTACATGGGCCTCAAGTCGTCAAATACCATTTCGCTATCACCAATCCCATCGACGGTAAATAAATCAATACTTGATACAGCATCGTTAAATAGTCAACTATAAAACATCTCAGAATAACCAATTTTACCGTGTAGTTGATACAGCGTCGTTGAGTTATCTTTAAAAAAAAAAAGACAGAGAGGCGTAGGGACGAGATATTAAAAATAGCTGATGTTCATCAACTGAGGTGTGAGAAATAGTTCCGTTGGTATAACTTTGGAGCACTGCATTTATAATTTTGTTTAAAAAAATATTGACTTACAAAAATGCCCAGTCTGATGACAGTTTTATTGGAAATTCTTTTCCAGATAATGGAGGATTTCTGTGCCTGGATAATGAACTATTTTTTTACTCTTTTTGGCTAGTAGAAATGCAAAGTTCCAATGCCAGAATGGAACTGAGAGAACAGCTCTTTACAGCGATACACAAATGAATTAAAAACCTTTTTACGCGCGAATTCCTAATGAGTTAGTGGCGTATGTAGCGAATTTGTTCGATCCATTGTGTTCTTGGAAGGGGTGGAATGAATGCAATGATTCGTAAGAGAGTTTCCATGTACCGCAGTCACTCTCGTTTTTTGTAACTTCTGATATTTCTAGCGTGATTCATTATATTCGCTCTGCGTTTTTGTAATACCTGAATGCATACGGTTTTGTTCCCGTTTCAAGTTCGTTACCATTGATCGTATATTTCCCGTGGCGATTACTTTGGGAGGTTCATATGGAGGAAAATAATACGGTTGCTTTGTGACAAAAGAGAAACCTGGAGGACCAACCTGCGATATTTAAGATATGTGCACTCTCATGTCATTATTTATTTAAAGAACGTAGGCGTACCTACAGTTCTTCCTTTAGACCAGCGTTTCTCAAACGTTTTTGAAGTGGGGACCACTTTTTTAAGTCACCACAGTTCTTGTTCCCTTCGAAAGCAAATTTATCATTTTTTGTAGTACAGTGAAACCTCTCATTTACGGACATCGAAGGGACGTAACAATCTGTCCGCATCTGGGCGGTGTCCTTTATCGGGAGGGAGGCTCGCCAATCTAACACTAAATTTATAATATTAGTTATGTATCTCTTCACGCTATAAATGAAATGTATTAGTAGTTTAGTTCTAAATATAGTATACTACAGTAAATTCTTTGCAATTTTGAACTGCAGTAGATAAGACCGAAAAAGGAAAATAAAGTTTTGTGTCTTGCAATTTTATTCTAGGTCTACAGTTATGCAGTACTGTAATTTACAGTTTTCAACTTAACCTTTACGTTCAGGTGCCATGTCTCTCGAAACAGAACAACTGATTGAAGTGAAGAGAATAATGCTACTAATCCTATAATGTGTCGTTTCACGATCATGGAAACCTTGGACCCATCAGACAGGTTAAATTTTATGATTTTGTTTATCCACCCGCTTCCATCTAGGCCTAACAGGGGGTAGCCAGCTGGGCTAGTGGAAGCCTACGCGACCCTTATTGTCTTCTTTCATGTTAAGGAATTTCTGTACAGTTCTCAAAACTAAATTTTCCATTTTTGAAACACATTAGGTCTTGAAATCCAAGTTCTGTCCGCAATCAGGAGGTAAAACAAGCTTTAGGATTGTGAAACAGCTGTCCGTGTCTGAGAGTGTCCGTAAACGAGAGTTAAATTTATCATTATTTCTACATTATTTCAGTTGGGACATAAAAAATATATCCGTATATGAGGAGTGTCCAAATCTTGGAGGTGTCCGTAAAGAGAGGTTTCACTGTATATTTTAATATCAATATACAGGGACATCATTTTATTTTTACTTAATTTTTATTGTACCTGAGTTTTTTAAAGTACTTCACTCCCACCTCTTCTACTAATGAAGTTCAACCGTCCTCCACACAGATCCAAGACCGCATATACAGTCAAAGTAGCCTTACGGTCATAGTAAACAGTACGTTCCAAAAATATGTTCGCGTTTTCCAGTGACGAAAGAGCTTTCAATATTGAATCATTTTCGCACAGGCACTATCGTCCATTTGTCTACGTCGTATCCCGGTTTCCCCGACCAGCTTTTATTCGCCAGCTAGTGGCTGGGCTGTCTTAGCTCTTTTCTGAGAACATTAATTTCTGTTAGGAATTGTACGTCTACGTAATATTATACAACTGCTTAAAATAACTTAAATAAAAGGGCCTCGTTAAGTAATTAACTGTCACGTGATTTCCTCCCTTTCTACGACCCTACGACATAACCACTTGGACGGACAGTAGATAGTATGTCTAAGTAATTTTATCTTTTCGGATCGGGCAGAAGTGAAGATTGAATTTACAGTGCGTAAGGTACTCTTTTACAGAGTAAGTACAGAATTATTTCAACATGAGTTACTAGTACGAAGGACGAAACTGGTAATTGGGATTAGGTAGTCTATAGTGCGATAGTATGCACATTAGAACAGAAGCCACCATTTTAAAAAATGTGTTTAAATATCCATATTATGATTATTTTTCAATTTAGCTTCATTCTCTATATTGTACGCTAATGTGCTGTAAACAGTATAATATACACTGCATAATGAATACGTCCACATGGACAGCTCAGTTCGTGAGTAAAAACACTCATTGTTAATACTGTACTTTACTTTGATTAAACAAAAACCTAATGAAAATTATCAAACTCAAAATTGCGATATTTCCTAGTAAATGGATGAACTACTTTTCTTCCATCCTATACCTAGTAAAGTGATTTGTTTGTATATTACGCCAGTATCATCGAACTCCAGTCGAGGATGGGGGTAGCAAACGGCGTTGATCCAGAGGTATAGGCAAGTTAATATTAAAAATGTTAGTAAAAATAAAATGATGTCCCTGTACTTATATTTTAAAATATAATTAATTAATCAATTAGAAATAATTAAATTAAATTAATTTTATATTAGCATTAACTAATTAAGCTGATGTTGATAGAAGTAAATTCATTTTTGTTTCTTTAATAATTCAAGGCTGTTAGAGTTTGGATAATCTTTAACTTATTAACTAAAAAAAATAAATAAATGTTGGTACTCACATTAATGAAATGGATGAGCCTGCCGATTCTTGCGCAGTTCTATATTTGGACGTATGCTGGTAAGCTTAAGTCGGAGATTGTCACATACATCTAGTCGATTTCGGTAGCCTACTTTGTTTTTATTAAAGTTAGTGATGAAAACCCTCACACAGATACGTAGAAACAAACTGAATTATAATCTCTAAAGCACCATTGTACAGTTCACTGTATTCTCTTTTCACTTGTGATGCGGTCCAGAAATTAACCATACCTTCCGCTTGGAATTTCATTTTAAGTCCGGTCTCATTCGAGAGTTCAATTAACTGTTCTCTTTCACTCTAAGAAAGTTTTTGTTAGTTTCAATATTGCAATGAAAGTGATCACGAACCCATGAAAATTCGTCATATTTACTTGGAAAATAAGTTTCAAATTGTGACCTCAGAGTTATATTATTGGTGTACGACGTACAGTACGTGATCATTTCAATGTGCAGACTGGGTGTCGGGAAAAACTATTAAGAAAGTCATAAATAGATAAAAAGGTTCGGTCCTCTTTTATGAATTTGGGTGGTCTGTGGCTGGGTTACAGGGGCGGCACCAGATGTGCAGGGAAAAGATGGCGAGAAACACCACATTCATAGTGCTTTAAATCCCTCTTTTGTTGTTGGGAGTTGAGTGGGAAGTCAGTACTGTCCGTTACTCAGGAGAAGACGAGCGGAAAGAATGTGACCTTCTTGACTATCGCTGTTGATTATTATAAACATCGCCCAGATAAGCATCCCAGTAGCCAGGTTATTACTCGTGCAGGAAACATGAGTAACAATGCGTATGGAAATTAAAGCGAACTTGAACAGAAGGAGACCTAATGTTTCCGCTTACTGCAGTACAAATATTGGACGTGTTGTCGTACGTTATCTGTTCACATCCTTTCCTCCTCAGTCCGCTCTCGTCTTCTCCTGAGTCACCGACAGTAAACGGATAGGGTAATAAATTTCATAAAATGTCATTACTGAGAGAAAAATAGAAAGGCTATTGCCATGTGTCATTTCCAAACTCTGAGATTTTCAGCTATTCGTTTGAATTTGATTTTTTCTTCTGCCTTTTTTGAAGGACCACAAAGGCAGATCTCGAGGACCACAAGTGGTCCGCGGACCGTAGTTTGAGAAACGCTGCTTTAGACTGAACCTGCTTATCTTTGATGCTGGGTACTTTTCATCTTGTGTCACATATTTTGGCAAGCATACCTGCTGTGCTATATGAAGTGGAAATGAAAATCTGACTCACAATAGAAAAGATAGCAGATATTATGTTAACGTGTACTATGGCTTGGTATGATGCGATGTTAGCTATGGTAACACCGTTGAGCAAGATAACAGCTTATAATTCAAGCAGCCAGTGTTCTGGAATTACATTGAGCAAGATATATGCGTATGTAAGAGACTTGATAGCGGTCACTTTTTGTTTTTATTCATTGTGACATCCCTTTTTTTTTATGAATGATCGTTTTGCTACGGATTTTTCGCATACCTCTTTGTGTAGTAGGGATGGGCTCGATGCATTTTATTTTCTTGTTTCTAGAGATTTTAGAGCTCGCATTAAAATGTTTCAGTTTTTACCCTAGTAACTTTCCTTTATTGTAACCCTTCAAATAAAAACCACTGACATTTTTGTACGTGTAATATTCGTTGACTGAGTTTTAAAGCTATAGAGCACGCTTTCTGGATACATACGCAATATTGCGCACTGTAAAAATGAAATACATTTTAAAAGTCATGTAGATCATTCTAATAATATTTCTTTAGATTCATTTTTTTTTTTCATTCGAGTTCATATTCCCTACTTCACCCGCAGACATTGAATTAAATGTTTTGATTACATATGCCTCATAGGGGTGTTTATTTTAGTCGTATTTTGACTGTAACCGTTTGAGAATTCATTTCTTCAAACGCCTAATAAATTTCTCTACATTTTATTTTCTTCAATCGTTATGTATTTCACCGAGCCATATGTAAAAGTCATTCTAAGAAGCTGTCATTTAAACGAAAACGTTCAAATCTTTTAATCTTCCATATCTACGCTTCAATATTTGTTTAAATATTGGGACACAACCTTCGAAAAAAATTTAATTTCCGTTTTACATGTTTTCATAGTTCTTATTCAATATCCAGAGAATTTTTTTGTTAGTTTATATCACTGGACGTTTAAATTCGCAAACCTACTGACCTATACTATGATATTTCACTTCTTTTACGTTTCACGATCGAGTATTTTCCCAGTATTGCGAACTGAAACGTCGGAAAAATCGCCAAATAGTTATTCAAAATCGCTAAGGGTGCTATTCATAGACAATTCGCAGCACGCGCTATGAGCGTACTAAGCTAGCCCCGGCTATCCACTGGTTACTAGTACAGAATTCAAATCGTATCCTATCGCTAACACTGGTTTATGAATACGAAAAACTCTGATCATCCACCGGAAACCCGCGCTAAAAATGTCTATAAATACGGCCCTATATTTCTTATTATTAAGGTTCGGTTAAAATAGCTGTATCAGGATAGGCATCTTTGTTCCGTGCGTTTTGTTTACTCGTATAAACATTAAATAATTTTCGCGTGTCCCTCAGCCGACAGTAGTGACGACGTATATTCAGTTCCTATCGCCTGTAAAGTACGATTATTTAGTCCTGACAGTCGCCAACAATGTGCGCCTGGGTCAGGCTAGTCCATTACGATACGCCAAGGGGTGTTCGGGTTAGTCAGTCGCTTGCATTTAGAGCTATCGGATGTAACGCGTGCGGTAGAGTGGTGTGTTTTCAGTACAGTTAAGCTGTACTGCATTCCTTTACTGACTGTTTGCCCTTATCTCTACTCCGCTACACCCGCGATGAGATGAGATTTGTAGGGATGCCACAGGAGAAGCGGAGTTCCCGGAGAAAACCGCTGTGTTACCTGGGCCAAGGCCTTCCCCACCACAAGTTATAAATCGGGGCTAAACCGGGGCCCACAGGATTATAATAATAAAGTAGAACCACACGAAAATATGTACTGACTACAATCACACAAACTTCAAATGGGAGAAGTTTATCATAATTATTACATCCTAACAAGGCTAAGGTATTAACGAACACAAAGAAGAAACTTGCAATTTTAAATCTAGATGAGAAACACAAATCAACACATTCAGCAATACTTCAAACCATGGAAGAAGACAAAAATTTTCCAATTTAATTTTGAATTGTGATAATTTTCGGCAAACCCTGACGTCATTAGGTAAAGAATTCCAGAGGCGAGGTATTTCTACAGTGTAGGAGGATGAGGATAAAGAAGTTCTGTATTAAGGAATAGAAAGAAGTGCTTGATAACGATTTCGTGGAGTTGTAATTAATTGAAAGCGCGGTGCCTGATAATTCAGAGAAATAGCTATGTATGATTTTAACTACTGTACAGAGACAGTGAATGTATTTCTAATTGGCTACTTTATGATGCTTTATTAACTGCTATAGTTATCTAGCGTCTGATAACGCAGGCGAAATGAGTCCAGCTATGAAAATTGTCCACCATTTGCTCTTTATAGATTGAGGTACACTCCGAAAAAAAACCACGTTACTTGTCCCAACCATGATTTGAAACCGCGCCCGCTCGTTTCATGCCGACCCTTGCTCCACAGCGTTGAATTTAAATGTATTGTTCTTTGTTTATATTGAAATGGAATATTTATTTGAAGATGCAGTATACATTTGAAAATAATAGCACTGTATGTTTCTAGTTTTAATTTGATTGTATTTTTACACACCCTATATTATTTGATGTTAAAACAAGAATCACCCTATAAAAATCAACCTTTCCGTCGAAATCTTTGTTCGAGAGAAGTATCGATTACATTTCGATACTTGAGTCTGGTCGTTGTGAGTTGGAGGGGAGGTTCTATTTCTCAGGATCATTACTGCGGAAGGAAGAAAGGCATAAAAAAGACGCACTTCTTCGATATCACCTGTCAAAGAAGAAGAAGAAAAAATTGTGAAGAGGTCTGCAATACGAAACGACCGCTGTATCGACAGCCATATAATCGATTCTCGAATTGAATAGAAATCGACAATCTCTGCAAGCCCGTCGGTGGTCCATGCTGTTAATGCATTTATTCCAATCCCCCCCCCCCCCAACTGCAACCTTCCACATCATTTCTACGACATATATATGTTTTTCTCCCCGCCGCCTCTGTCCGGACCGGGGGTTTTCGTGTCATTGCGTCTCTTGAACCGAAACAGTATATCTTCCCATACTTCGCCTCCTGCGGTACATCCAGTAAGCAATAACCATGTCCCCCAAGGTCCTTGCGCGGGAATGCATATCTGAGTCTAATGAAGTTGAAACTAAACGTAACTATACGATGTATAATAAATTAAAAGTACATCTATGTGAAAGAAACGTCTTAGAAGCTTCTCATTCTAGGAATTCAGTGGTTTTATATTATAGTATAAGTACATATAACACTTTCAGATAAAAATGCAAAAAAAGAAACGAAAAGTTATATTTAATAAGTTCTTTAAGTTATATATTATTTAGCTGAACCTAAATGTTGCATAACCACTGGAATAAATCATAGTCAATGTTATATAACTCTGTTTTGATTATAAATCCTTGCCTAGGTTATTTTGAATAATAAAGAATGTGGAGTTTTCTGAGACAAAGAAGTCGACTTTAATTGCTCAACACTTAATTGGCTAGAAAATTTTATCCATTTTATTAACTTTATGTATAGTCTCTTTTATAACCCAATCACTGTCAGAATTTGAACTTTAAAGTTAGGGGAGAGTCGGGTAGTATCGGACATCGGGTAGTATCGGACAGTGCGTTTTTTTCATCTACCACCTTATGGTAGTACCTGAAAGACATGGTTACGTTTCTCTCTGCGACATCACAGAAACGTAACCATGTCAATCAGGTACTATCATCGTGTGGTAGATGAAAGAAACTCACTGTCCGATATTACCCGATGTCCGATACTACCCGACTCTCCCCTAAAGTTGCGTCGCATTTCCGGCGTGACTCCTCCTCTTTGCTTACGCCTTAGGAAATGAAGACTCTATAAAGTCTAGGCAGGTAGTATCGTTCGCCATTTTTTGTTCTTTCGTTGCCGAGCTACCAGACGAGGAATCTATTTGTCGCATCGTTAAACATTATCATGTTGTAGCTCCTATGACAATAAATCAAACGCACTATAATTGAGCGGTAAATAATGACTTCGTGTGCTTTCTGCGAAGGCCAATGAAAGAGCCAAAATGGCGAGCGATTATATTATGTATTTATCGAGCGTTAGGAAATGCATAACTTCATCAGCAGCGAATCACGAGACGCACACGTTTAAATGTAGCCGACCTGCAACGTGATTGGCTGCCGGAAATAAGGGCGACGGGACTATAAAGTTAGAACTAGCATTTGAGTCGGTCATTGTTAAAAGACACTTGATAAACGAAGAAAACTGTTCTACTAGCTTCATAATGTTAAACTTTCGTTTCAATATTGTACGAAATGGAAATATAAAAATTGGAAATTTATCTTTTGAAGAGGTGGAAAAATTCAAATACCTGTAACAAATATAAATGACACTCGGGAGGAAATTAAACACAGAATAAATATGGGAAATGCCTGTTATTATTCGGTTAAGAAGCTTTTATCATCCACTCTGTTGTCAAAAAATTAGAAAGTTAGAATTTATAAAACAGTTATATTACCTGTTGTTCTTTATGGTTGTGAAATTTGGACTCTCACTTTGAGAGAGGAACATAGGTTAAGGGTGTTTGAGAATAAGGTGCTTAGGAAAATATTTGAGGCTAAGAGGAATGAAGTTACAGGAGAATGGAGAAAGTTACACAACACAGAACTGCACGCATTGTAATCTTCACCTGACATAATTAGGAACATTAAATCCAGACGTTTGAGATGGGCAGGGCATGTAGCACATATGGGCGAATCCAGAAATGCATATAGTGTGTTAGTTGGGAGACCGGAGGGGAAAAGACCTTTGGGGAGGGCGAGACGTAAATGGGAAGATAATATTAAAACGGATTTGAGGGAGATGGGATATGATGGTAGAGACTGGATTAATCTTGCACAGGATAGGGACCAATGACGGGATTATGTGAGGGCGGCAATGAACCTCCGGATTCCTTAAAAGCCAATAAGTAATTGTTATTGTTGTTATTATTATTATTATTATTATTATTATTATTATTATTATTATTATTATTATTATTATTATTATTATTTGTGAGAATAGCATGCTTTGAAACATTCGTATGTTGTTTTTCTGTTTCCAAATACACGTTTAGTATAAACGTGTACGTAGCGAAAGAGAAAGATTATTTTACACTCGAATCCTAATCTAACATTCTTCAACTTCAGCACACATGTTATGTTTCTACAGGGACATCACTTTATTTCTACTTCAATTTTTATTGTACCTGAGTTTTTGAATGTACTTCACTCCCACCTCTTCTACTAATGACGTTCCAAGTGTCCTGCACACAGAACCAAGACCGCAGTGAGTTAGTGAGTATAGTATGTTTCAGAAATGTGTTCGCTTTTCCAGTGACGAAAGAGCTTTCAATATTGAATCATATTTTCGCACAGGTCCTTTTGCCTACGTCGCATCCCGATTTCCCCCACTTGCTTCTGCTCGCCCCTCTGTAAGGGCTAGTGACCGGGTTGTCTTAGATCTTTTCTGAAAACAATAATTTCTGTTAGGAATTGGACGTCTACTTAATATCATGCAACTGTTTAAAATAACTTAAATAAAAGGGACTTGTTGAGTAATTAACTGTCACGTGATTTTCCCCCTTTCTACGATCCTGCGACATAACCACTTGGACGGACAGTAGATAGCATGTCTGAGTAATTTTATCTGTGCGGGTCGGGCAGAAGTGAAGTTTGAATTTACAGTACGTAAGGTACTCTTTTATAGAGTAGGTACCGGTACAGAATTATTTCAACATGAGTTACTAGTACGGAGGACGAAACTGGTAATTGGAATTAGGTAAATTAGTCTATAGTGCGATAATATGCACAAAAGAACTGAAGCCTGTATCGAAATCAACGGCCACCATTTTCAAAAATGTATTTAAATATCCATATTATGACTATTTTTCAATTTCACTTCATTCTCTGTATTGTACGCTAATGTGCTGTAGACAGTATAATATACACTGCATAATGAATATGTTCGCATGGATAGCTCAGTTCGTGAATAAAAACACTTATTGTTAATACAGTACTATATTTTCATTAAAAAGCCACCGGCGTGGCTCAGTCAGTTAAGGCGCTTGCCTGCCGGTCTGAAGTTGCGTTCGGGCGCGGGTTCGATCCCCGCTTGGGCTAATTACCTGGTTGGGTTTTTTCCGAGGTTTTCCCAACCGTAATGTGAATGCAAGGTAATCTCTGGCGAATCCTCGGCCTCATCTCGGCAAATGTCATCTCGCTATCACCGATCTCATCGACGTTAAATAACCTAGTAGTTGAAAAGCGTCGTTAAATAACCAACTAGAAAAAATCTGATTAAACAAACTCCTAATGAAAATTATAAAACTCAAAATTGCGATATTTCCTAATTTACGTAAATGGATGAACTACTTTTCTTCCCTTCTATACCTAGTAAAGTGATTTGTTTGTGTTTTACGCCAGTACCATCGAACTCCAGTCGTGGAAGGGGATAGCAAACGGTGTTTCCGGTTCTCGATCCGTTAATTCAAAGTTATAGCCAGGTGAATATTAAAAATGTTAGTAAAAATAAAATGATGTCCCTGTACACATGAGGAAAGTTGGACCTATCGCGTATGTAATTCCGTCACTGAGTTGCCAGGGATGGAAACCCGCCACTGTTCGCGGAGTTCGTCACATAAGATGTTGTGTTTCCCACGAATTAGTGTTGTGGTGCGTCGAGGGGATCGTGTAAATGCGGAATGAATATCGCTGTTATATCAAGGATGTGTTTTCATTTGCCTGGTGAGTGCCATAATTTACATTAATCTGAAAGTGTGTCGCGTATTAGAGATGTTGTTTCGATGGTATAAGGTAAGGCGTCTTATGAGGGTCCTCATGAGAAATGAGTCAAGTTCGCATTTAATTATTACAGAATATGCTAAGGAGACGTAGCCTATACGTCTAGGATTAAATTGTGTGCGTTTTATGCTTTCATACCATTACCCAAGTCATAATTTGATTTGTCAACACATGTGTACTTTATTATAGGTCTATAGAGTATAACTTACTTACGAGTATATAAGCACAATCTCCTTGCTTACTTACAAATGGCTTTCAAGAAACCCGCTGGTTCATTGCCGCCCTCAAAAAGCCCGCCATCAGTCCCTATCCTCTGCAATATTAATCCAGTCTCTATCATCATATCCCACCTCACTCAAATCCATTTTTACATTATCCCCCCTTCTACGTCTCGGCTTCTCCAAACGTGTTTTCCCTCCGGTCTCCCAACTAACACTCTACATGCATTTCTGGGTTCGCCCATACGTGCTACATGTCCTGCCCATCTCAAACGTCTGGATTTAATGTTCCTAATTATGTCAGGTAAAAAATACAATGCGCGCAGTTCTGCGTTGTGTACCTTTCTCCATTCTCCTGTACCTTCATCCCTCTTAGCCCCAGATATTTCCCTAAGAACCTTATTCTCGAACACCCTTAATCTCTGTTCCTCTCTCAAAGTGAGAGTCCAAGTTTCACAACCATACAGAACAACCGGTAATGTAACTGTTTTATAAATTGTAACTTTCAGATTTTTTGACAGCAGATTAGATGACTAAAGCTTCTCAACCAATAATAACAGGCATTACTTACTTACTTACTTACTTACTTACTTACTTACTTAATGGCTTTAAAGGAACCCGCAGGTTCATTGCCGTCCTCACATAAGCCCTCCATCGGTCCCTATCCTTTGCAAGATTAATCCAGTCTCTATCATCATATCCCACCTCCCTCAAATCCATTTTTATATTATCTTCCCATCTACGTCTCGGTATCCCCAAAGGTATTTTTCTCTCCGGCCCCCCAACTAACACTCTATATGCATTTCAGGGTTCGCCCATACGTGCTACATGCCGTGCCCATCTCAAACGTCTGGATTTAATGTTCCTAATTATGTCAGGTGAAGAATACAATGCGTGCAGTTCTGTGTTGTTTAACTTTCTCCATTCTCCTGTAACTTCATCCCTCTCAGCGTCAAATAGTTTCCTAAGCAGCTTATTCTGAAACACCCTTAGTCTCTGTTCCTCTCTCAAAGTGAGAGTCCAAGTTTCACAACCATACAGAACAACCGGTAATATAACTGTTTTATGAATTCTAACTTTCAGATTTTTTGACAGCAGACTAGATGACTAAAGCTTCTCAACCAATAATAACAGGCATTACTTACTTACTTACTGTATTTACTTACTTGCTTTTAAGGAACTCGAAGGTTCATTGCCGCCCTCACATAAGCCAATCATCGGTCCCTATCCTGACAAATATTAATCCAGTCTCTACCATCATATCCCACCTCCCTCAAATCAATTTTAATATTATCCTCCCATCTACGTCTCGGCATCTCCAAAGGTCTTTTTCCCTCCGGCCTCCCAACTAACACTGTATATGCATTTCTGGATACGCCCATACGTGCTACATGCCCTGCCCATATCAAACGTCTGGATTTAATGTTCCTAATTATGTCAGGTGAAGAATATAAACCATGCAGTTCTGCGTTGTGTAACTTTCTCCATTGTGCTGTAACTTTATCCCTCTTAGCCTCAAATATTTTCCTAAGAAGCTTATTCTCAAACGCCTTAATCTCTGTTCCTCTCTCAAAGTGAGAGTCCAAGTTTCACAACCATACAGAACAACCGGTAATATAACTGTTTTATAAATTCTAACTTTCAGATTTTTTGACAAAAGCTTCTCTACCGAATAATAACAGGCATTCCCTATATTTATTCTACGTTTAATTTCCTTCCGAGTGTCATTTATATTTGTTACTGTTGTTCCAAGATATTTGATTTGATTAGATTTGCATAATATATACGTCACTGTGTACGTTAACAGAAAAACCACAATTCCAAGTCACACAGAGATTGTGTGCATTCGATGTGGGTTTCCACGCGAGTTGTGTGGATATAAAGGGAAAAGTTGGGACGGTGTCGGGTGGAGTGCCCGGGTAGCTCAGTTGGTAAGAGCGCTGGTACGTTCAACCAGAGGTCCCGGGATTGATACCCGGCCTCGGAACAATTTTTCCCTTGAAATTATTCAAATCTGCTTTACAGGGAGCCTTACCTGAAAGACTAGATTTGCAAGATATTTCAATTTTTCCACCTCTTCGAAAGATAAATCTCCAATTTTTATTTTTCCATTTCGTACAATATTCTGGTCACGAGACATAATGATATACTTTGTCTTTTCGGCATTTACTTCCAAACTTATGGATTCACTTGCTTCAAGTAAAATTTCCGTGTTTTTCCAATTCGTTTGTGGATTTTCTCCTAACATATTCCCGTCATCCGCATAGACAAGAAGCTGATGTAACCCGTTCAATTCCAAACCCTCTGTGATATCCTTAACTTTTCTAATGGCATATTCTAGAGCAGGCCTGAATAAGGTTTGCGCTCTTCTGGCCGGCTCACAGCTCATGAGCGGAATGCAGGTATTAGCTGCGCTCTGTATAAGGGTGGACTGGAAGAAGGGGTGATCTCGTACAAAATGAACACAAGGTGTTCATGAAATGAATTCCCGTTCAGTGTTTAAAAAACTATCTTGCACTATAATTAATGAATAAAGAAATATTTATTTTACAGAAATAATAGAAATTCTATAGCTACTTAAATGTACAATATCATTTTGTTATATTTTTATTTATCAATACATGAAAACGAGCTTTTATGCTATTGGCAGCTGAAAGGAACAGTAGCCTACTGGTCGTAATGAAACATCAGTTACAGATGTTCGATGCCTGCCTTTATTAAAGTTGATTATAGACAACAGTTGCTGACAAATATAAATGTTGAGGCAAACATAGCAATCATTTTCACAGCCAGCCTGTGTAGTCGTGGATATTATTGCTAATGTTTAGTCTTGTAAAACTCAACCAGACTAGTAGAATTATTCAAACGATCTCTAGCCCTTATGTCACATTGAAATCGATAAGTTCGAGCTGTAAATCGTTAAATGTTAAATGTTATGTTCCGTCTTTTAGATTCCTCCATATTGTACTGTAGCAGTAGGTAAGCAACGTAAAACGAATAGGCCTACACACTGCACTCCACTAGGTAACTGAGTGGTCGTTTCCCTCTCCTCTACCTATAGCAAGTCTATGTTATTCTGACGTATCTTCCTCTCCGTTTCGGCGAGCGGTAAACACCTCTCTCCCGCTCCGAAGGAGCGCGTGTGCTCGTTGAGCGCTGTTTGTGCAGGCCTGTCCTAGAGCGAAGTTAAAAAGTAAAGGCAATAGTGCATCTCCTTGCTTTAGCCCGCGTGAATTGGAATAGCATAAGATAGATCTACGTAATCATTATTTACGATACAAGTGTAAAAATGACATTATTAAAGGAATGATCAATTATATTGAAGACAGACTCTGTTAGATGTCTCTCTATTTCATGTATGAAATCTTGCAATGAGAGTTGCACACCACTGGTATTTACTCTACAAAGGATCTAACCCTCGTTCTTAGAGGCCGTATTTAGCAATTCTACTGTATCATGTAACTCGGGTCTCGATGTGCAGTTCTATCTTACATTGAATATTTCTTTGAAGCTATATACAGGGACATCATTTTATTTTTACTTCAATTTTTATTGTACCTGGGTTTTTGAATGTACTTCACTCCCACCCCTTCTACTAAGGAAGTTCCAACTCCACACAGAACCAAGACCGCAGATAGTAAGCAGTACTGAGTTACTGAGTATAGTACGTTCCAGAAATATGTTCGCGTTTTCCAGTGACGAAAGAGCTTTCAATATTGAATCATATTTTCGCACAGGTACTGTCCGTTTGCCTACGTCGCATCCCGATTTCCCCCACCTGCTTCTGCTCACCCCTCTGTAAAAGCTGGGCTGTCTTAGCTCTTTTCTGAAAACATTAATTTCTCTTAGGAATTGGACGTTTACGTAATATTATACAGCTGTTTAATTTAACTTAAATAAAAGGGCCTCGTTAAGTAATTAACTGTCACGTGATTTCCTCCCTTTCTACAATCCTGCGGCATAACCACTTGGACGGACAGTAGATAGCATGTCTGAGTAATTCTATATTTTCGGGTCGGGCAGAAGTGAAGATTGAATTCACAGTACGTAGAGTAGGTATAGAATTATTTCAACATGAGTTACTAGTACGAAGGACGAAACTGACAATTGGAATTAGATGCAATAGTCTATAGTGCGATAATATGCACAAAAGAACTGAAGCCTGTATCGAAATGAACGGCCACCATTTTCAAAATTATGTTTAAATATTCATATTATGATTATTTTTCAATTTAACTTCTTTCCCTATATTGTACGCTAATGTGCTGTAGACAGTATACACTGCATAATGAATACGTTCGCATGGATAACTCACTTCGTGAGCAAAAACACTTATTCTTAATACAGTACTGTACTTTGATTAAAGAAAAACCTAATGAAAATTATCAAATTCAAAATCGCGATATTTCCTAGTTTACGTAAATGGATGAACTACTTTTCTTCCCTCCTATACCTAGTAGAGTGATTTGTGTTTTACGCCAGTATCATCGAACTCCAGTCTTGGAGGGGAGAGCAAGCGGTGTTTCCGGTTCTCTAAAGGTATAGACAGGTTAATATTAAAAATGTTAGTAAAAATAAAATGATGTCCCTGTACTTATGACAATTTTCGTACTGTACGCTCACAGGTGTAGTAATATTCTATATCGCGTCACCTTGCCGTAGTTGTGAATGGTACAGCATCCAGTATTGACGAGCTTGGTTTTCTTGTGAAACGACCTCGTTTTTGTGTCTATATATAGTTCTCTGTGTAGCGGAGTGTTTTATTTCCACAATTGAGCGAAAAATTGGGGAGTTCTTTTTTTAAGCTTTTCATATAGCCATTTCCACTCGCTTGTATGCGTCTATCTTAATTAAAACTGTGAAATTTTAAACCGCATTTCGTTCCGCGAACTGTTAAATCTGCCTTCGCTTCCACACTTGAAGAGTCTATTTCCAGTATCCAATAATATCACACGTTTAAAGTTATATGATGTGTAGGGTACATAGTATAGTGCTATACTTTCGAATTTAATAATATAACCTAGTTTTGGCTGGATTTATGTAATTGGATTCGTTTTGTTTGTTTGTCTATTCGGTTTCGAGCATTCTCGAACAGAACACCAACAATCACGTATTTCGGCACCTCAACTAAAATATTTACTGCAGTTATTATACCAATTTAGAGAACGAGTGATTGGACGTTTCAGTCATATTATTGTGCATGTACTGAATGATTATTGATAAGCACAGTCAATGAAGTTTGGAAACAGAGGGGTCAGTTATTTCTGTTCTGTGTAATCCTTTGCCCCGCTACTTTTTAATTCTCTCTGCAGTTAGAATAAATGTGATACACTAATACAGAGCGTTTCCTTGCATAATGTACATCGACCGAGCGGCGCGCGACCGGCACGAAGTCCGGCAGGCTCGGCAGTCCAGTTCAGTCTCTCTATAGGAGTTATGTTGACGTTAAATTGCGTGTTATTCTTCTGATTGTGTTAGTGAAGTGATTAGATTTAGAATTAGGAGTGGTATTTTGCTGCTGTTGCCATGTGTAACGGTAACATTAGGAAATTTTCTTGCTAATAGTCTTTTTATCTTTTCACAGTCACTCTTTTTCAGGCAAGTCTCTACTGTGAAAATCCTTTGCTCTAATGTAAATTCCTGTGGTGCCTTGTGAACAAGCTAATGAAAACACTTGACTAACACTATCAGAAGAATAACACGCAATCTAACGTCACACAACTACTTCTAAATCTAAACACTTCACTAAGACAATCAAAGAGTAACATGTAATCTAACGTCATTACAACCACTTCTAAATATAGCACTTCACTAACACAATCAAAGGTATAACACATAATCTAACGTCAACATAACCACTCCTAAATATAACACTTCACTAACACAATCAAGAGAATAACACGTAATCTGACGTCAGTACAACTACTCCTAAATATAACACTTCACTAACACAATCAAAAGAATAACACATAATCTAACGTCAACACATCCATTCCTAAATCTAAACACTTCACTAAGACACTCAGAAGAATAACATGCAATCTAACGTCAACACAACCACTCCTAAATCTAACATTTTACTAACACAAAATAATATCACGTAATCTAACGTCAACACAACCACACTAAATCTAACACTTTACTAACACAATCAGAAGAATAACACGCAATCTAACGTCAACACAACCACTTCTAAATCTAACACTTCACTAACACAAAATAATATCACGTAATCTAACGTCAACTCAACCACACTAAACCTAACCTTTACTAACACAATCAGAAGAATAACACGCAATCTAACGTCAACACAACTACTGTTAAATCTAAACACTTCACTAACACAATCAGAAGAATAACACGAAATCTAACGTCAACACAACCACTGCTAAATCTAAACACTTCACTAACACAATCAGAAGAATAACACGCAATCTAACGTCAACACAATCACTGCTAAATCTAAACACTTCACTAACACAATCAGAAGAATAACACGCAATCTAACGTCAACACAACCACTGCTAAATCTAAACACTTCAATAACACAATCAGAAGAATAACACGCAATCTAACGTCCACACAACCACTGCTAAATCTAAACACTTCACTAACACAATCAGAAGAATAACACGCAATCTAACGTCAACACAACTACTGCTAAATCTAAACACTTCACTAACACAATCAGAAGAATAACACGCAATCTAACGTCAACACAACCACTGCTAAATCTAAACACTTCACTAACACAATCAGAGGAATAACACGCACTCTAACGTCAACACAACCACTGCTAAATCTAAACACTTTACTAGCACAATCAAAAGAATAACGCATAATCTAACGTCAACACAACCACTCCTAAATCTAAACACTTCACTAACACAATCAAAAGAATAACACATAATCTAACGTCAACACAACTACTGCCAAATCTAAACACTTCACTAACACAATCAGAAGAATATCACGCAATCTAACGTCAACACAACCACTGCTAAATCTAATCACTCCACTAACACAATCCGAAGAATAACACGCAATCTAACGTCAACACAACCACTGCTAAATCTAAACACTTCAATAACACAATGAGAAGAATAACACGCAATCTAACGTCAACACAACCATTTCTAAATCTAAACACTTCACTAACACAATCAGAGGAATAACACGCAATCTAACGTCAACACAACTCCTACAGAATGACTGAATTTGACTAACAAACGTGCGGGAGACGGTTTTCTGCGTGTTGCATTACCTTCGCGCATCGCCTAGTCGACCTACGTTATGTAAGCGAATATTCTATATGAAGGGTTCAGAACCATAGTGGGCCAAACGTCATTTACTAAAACCGTAGAAAGCAAAGGTTAAAATGAAGTTATCACCATAATTCAATGGAAGCATATAGCAAGTAATATAAAGTATACACACTCAAACTAAATGATATGTCAATCTTCATTAAACTATGGCATTTGCTTAAGGGAAGACTCCACTGAAAATCATGAAAATTTTTCCAGATTTTTTTTAGCTATTTCACTTATTCAGAATTTATATTTTCATACCACAAATGGATTCAGCTCAATTCTGATTACAAATTCTCGTATGTTTACACTTTTTAAATTAAGGTTGGAAGGGGGCGTGGAATTTAAAGAGCTGTCAAAATTGTTTTTCATCGAAGAATTCTTTTTTAAAATTTCTTATTACAAATCTAGTAACTTTTTGTTGGCTCCCTGAAGTTACTAGATGAATGTAGCGGAGGAGAATATTAATTTACATAAATATTCATTTTATTTAGAAAACTGTTTTTCTGCGTTCATTTTTGTTGATTCAACACCAACTTTCATATGCCAAATATTAATCAATCTGGATGAAATTTTTACTGCAAGTATTTATGAGGTAGCTGCATGTTTCTATGCATTTATTTTGTGAGAAATGCTGCTAGTTCATTTTATTAATATTTTTCTTAAACTAGCAGCATTAAGAAAAATATTAATAAAATAAACTAGCAGCATTTCTCACAAAATAAATGCATAGAAACATGCAGCTACCTCATAAATACTTGCAGTAAAAATTTCATCCAGATTGTTTAATATTTGACTTAAGAAAGTTGGTATTGAATCAACAAAAGTGAATACAGAAAAATAGATTTGAAAATAAAATGAATATTTATGTACATTAATATTCTCGTCCGCTACATTCATCTAGTAACTTCAGGGAGCCAACAAAAAAGTTACTAGATTTGTAATAAAAAAATGTAAAAAAAGAATTCTTCGATGGAAAACAATTTTGACAGCTCTTTAAATTCCACGCCCTCTTCCAGCCTTAATTTAAAAAGTGTAAACATACGAGTATTTGTAATCAAAATTGAACTGAATCCATTTGGGGTATGAAAATATAAATTCTGAATAAGTGAAATAGCTAAAAAAAAATTTGGAAAAATGTTCATGATTTTCAGTGGAGTCTTTCCTTAACTTTAACCCTTGCTTTCTCCGTTTTTATAAATGGCGCATGGCCCACTATGGCTCTGAACCCTTCATATATTTTCTAACATTTACGAGCCTTTTTCCTTAAATGATATCAAGTAATATTGATTACATTTTTGGAGTCTTCTTTAATCGGGAATTATGTAAAGAGTAACAGAATCATTTGAATGTAATTTATCTGTCTCCAGGCTTTAAGGGCACACTATAATAATATATTATCTCTTATTAACGTTGTTATATCATAATTATTTTCAAATTCTGTATATTGACACTGTAATAATCAGTATTTTATTCGATTAATTTTCAATAAACTTCATAGCTTCCATAAGCGCGATATTATTATTGAAATTGTCGCATGCGATGTTTCAATCAAATTGATAATTAACAATGATTGAGATACAGGAAATTATTGGCTCTCAATGCGATGCATTTTGCCATATCCTCTTCAGTATTCACTGTGTGTTACACATTAACCCACCTTGAAAATGTAGATGTTTATTCCCAGCGTGATAAATGATTGGAAATCTGATTATTTATTTAAGTCGGGCTTTTAGCGTCCATCAGTACCGTCCAGCTACCATTGATTTTCGAAGCTATGCTGGACTGTAGGATCTATATATAACATTTTTAGGTGTTGCTCTATTACAGTGAGTTTGAATATTTTGCGCTCCGTTCCAGGGGCCAACTTCTCCGTCTTCCCGTACATCCAATATCTAACACGTAAGTAAAGGTAGTTGTCATCATTATAAGCGAACGTAATATAACGGTCATTGTGCGTTTATCATCAAGAAATGATTCTCTTAATTTTCTGATCCAAACCTTAATGACGTACGCCTAATATTTCAGGAGTTAAGTGAGAATTATCTTGTCATGTCCATTCTATAATTGGCAAAGGGAAGTTCTGAAGGATTTACGCATTAAAGTGACCAGAAATGTCAAGCGCGAGCATTTCTAGCCTTTAAACAAGGTGTAACATGACGTAGAATCTCTTTTAAGGGGGTTACGTACAGCTTGAATGAATGAATGAATGAAATAGCCTTTGGATTTCCCGTGAAGGGCTATGGCCTCCTAAAAGGGGAGCTCTTTAGAGATCATGCGGTGAGCTAATCCGCATGACGGTAGATTCTGTTCTATATAAGTTTTGTTCGTCGTTTGTGTGTGTGTACACTTGCACTCTCACTCGATACTGGCAAACTGTAGCGATCTCCATTCTTCTCGGTTCTTGGCTGTTCTGGACCACAGGGGTCCAGCTAGGCTCTTGAAGAAGTCCGCCCATCTGGTCCCAGGTCTTCCTCGGTTTCGCCTCCCGATGCGTGGATCCCACGTGGTGGAAATATGCGCCCATCTGCAGCCTTGGAGTCTCGACACGTGGCCTGCTTACAGCAGTAAAATTTTGGAAATATTAAATATTTTTTTCTCCATTACTGTATCGTGTACAATAATGAAAATTAGTATGTGTAAAACACTGTTCTTCTGCTATATGAAAAAAATATTTTTGCAATTTAAAAAAAAATTATTTACACTTTTTTCTCCCCCCCCCCCACCCTCAAAATTCAATTCAGTCTGCAGTGATGAAGCTTTTCCCACATAACTTAAAAACTATCCAATATTCTGTGATGAAATATTTTGGGTATATTTATGCATGTCATATCTAAAATATAATGCAGTCCACACCTGTGGAGTAACGGTCATCTGGCCGCGAAACCAGGTGGCCCGGGTTCGAATCCCGGTCTGGGCAAGTTACCTAGTTGAGGTTTTTTTCCAGGGTTTTCTCTCAACCCAATACGAACAAATGCTGGGTAACTTTCGGTGCCGGACCCCGGACTCATTTCACCGACATTATCACCTTCATATCATTCAGATGCTAAATAACCTAGATGTTGATACAGCGTCGTAAAATAACCCAAGAAATGAAAAATATATGATGCAAGATCACTTCTCTACCTTTCATAGATTGTCTGATGAAAAATAAGTTCATTAAAAAAATGATCAAATATCAGTATTTTCTTCCAACACAAAATAAAAAAAAATATATATATATATATTATTTATTAAGGAACGTAGTTGAAAGAGCTTTATATTTTAAACATAAATTTCAGTAATATAATAAAAGAGAGAGAACATGAAAAAGTTAACAAGTTTATGAGTTATGAGGAAAACGCTTCATCACTGCACAGCGAACTGCCACCATTTTCAATTTTGAGAAAAAAATATATAATTTTTTTAATCGTAAAAGTTTTTTTTTTTGTCATATGGCATAAGGACAGTATTTTACACTTACCAATTTTCATTATTGTACGAGATACAGTAATGAAGGAAAAAAAAAATGTTGAATATTTCCAAAAATTTTACTGCTGTAAGCTGTACCTAACCCCTTAAGCGTGTACCTGCATGCGATTCTGTAAGCGGAATGTCACTTGGCTCCTTGTCCGAGGATACAATATGCTCGCGCTTTACATCCCTGTGAAACGATTAGACGAGAAATTGTCTGGAATTCCTGCTATTATTAAGTAATGACGTCAATGTATTAGTTGTAATTGAATGTCTATAAATTTTGTACTGACCCATAAAACTGGAGTTCTACTTCGCTACTTTAAATTGTGTTACCAGAAAACAAAATAATTGTTTTACATCTCTAATGAATATATTCTCATGTTTAATATTGTTTATAATTTAAGGCCAAGATGTGTGATGTATCTGTATGTTTTATTAGAAATACAGTGTATGTACGAAATGTATCTATTTATTAGTCTAAGATGTGGTCACTGCGTGTATAAGAATTTGAAGTAAATATATATTTTTTTCTCCTCTTGTTTAACCTCGTATTTTTAGGTTGAAGACGAGACGAAAACTAAACTTGTGTGCTGTAAAATTTACAACTGAGCCAATTATTTATCTGTGAATTTCACCAGAATAAGTGGCTTGTTTTTATTGTGCAACTAATTAAACTACTTGTTGTTCATACTTTCATTCACTCTGATACTTGGAAAAAGGCAATGCTTTGCTTAGTTTCAGTTTGTTTGTTGGAAAAACCCCATAACATCCTGATTAATGTAATTTTTTGGGGGACATTATATATATAATAAAACACAACTAATGATGAATAAACCTCATATTTAGCAACTAATATCGCTTGTTAAATACATTTTGACAAGTAAAATAAAAGTAATGAAACTAAACAGTTTTTATGCTCGACCATGCCGAAATGTAGTAATTATACACCTGGTAGTAGTCCTTTAATGCATGTCATTCAAGTACACCTATTCATTAAAGTTCAGGTTTTCGATTATTATCGGATATGCAATCGAAAGACAACGAGGGAAACGTCACGGAGGCTGGAAATCCAATACTGTCGCAGAAGGTTATGTTCTGTTAGGCCTACTATAATAATTAGCGTTAATTGTAAATAATATTCAAATAAATTCAATTTGTCATCTCGTTTTTCAATTCTAAATCAATTTCCAGGTTATATCAAAATTAGTTCATGTTATTCTCTAGATTACATCAAGGTCAATGACATTATTGTTCCTCGGAAAAAAATCAATACTTTCGCGTCTGCGCACATCTCACAATTTACGAGCTATGCACAAGGTCACTTCCGATCTTCAGTCAGATACGAATCAAATGAATACTTCTGAATAGCTTAATTTCAAGTTAGAAATATGGTCGAGCATAAAAAGTCGTATGAAACTTGCCTATAATGGTAATTAAGACGCTCGTATGAAAATTATGAAACTCGCTTGCGCTCGTTTCATAAATAAACATACTCGCGTCTTAATTACAATCATTATAGGCTCGTTGCATAATGTACTATTATTGGCTTCCCAAAAGTTTTGTTTTTGTCACTTGTTGGGTTTTAGAAATAAACGATTCAAATAAAATGTTTCCTCTGTTATTAAAAAGGCAACAATAGGAACTCCACGTACAATTCGACCATTGAAAAGAAGTACCGGTAGGTCTAACGGTATTCCTACATCTGTTCATGTTCGTTCATACATTCCAGAAGAAGCTCTGGCATTGGTAGTGAATCTCGAACTAACCAAACACCAATAAGTCTGCCTGAGAAAATGGTATGGAAGTTGAAATTTTGACGTCTTGCTTATAACAACATTTTAGAAGTGAAAAACAGTCTTACCTCAAAGAAGAATCAACATTTTGCTACAATGTCTCTCCTAGCAAACATTTTTCTTGGAAACATAATATAATTCGTCATATCAACTATCAGTATAATTCACAGAGTCTCTATTGTTGTAAATATGATTGTTTACATATTATAGTATATTTTTTCAATGGTTAAGTATATTTTTCCTGGCTGTGTTGGTACTACTGATGTTTTAATTATATACTGCAGAAGATATTCAACTGTCTGTTCTCCCACGGCCTGCAAGAAGACCGGACATGAACAAAAATGAAAATCTGTGATCTGTGTGCACTGAAGAAGAAAGTGAACAAAAAGAGGCTTACAACAAAACATGGACTCATTTAAGCACTGTCTGATATCTGGCTGAAGTCCACACCTGTGGAGTAACGGTCAGCGCGTCTGGCCGCAAAACCAGGTGGCCCGGGTTCGAATCCCGGTCGGGGCAAGTTATCTGGTAGAGGTTTTTTCCGGGGTTTTCTCTCAACATAATACGAGCAAATGCTGGGTAACTTTCGGTGCTGGGCCCCGGACTCATTTCACCGGCATTATCACCTTCATTTCATTCAGACGCTAAACAACCTAGATGTTGATACAGCGTCATAAAATAACCCAATAAAATAAAAAAGAAAATATGTGGCTAAATGATGCTGATATTCAAAGAAAGTGTCAAACTTTGGTTTCCAGCATCCCTGACAAAATCAACGTGTTAATAAAGAATGAGGGAACGTTCAGAAAATATTAGTAATCTTCAGATTAAATTTTCTGTCCATTGTTTCTGTGCAAAATACATTTTTGTTCATTATTTCTGCCGATAAATACAGCTTTGTTGTACATATAATTAATTTAGTCTAATAATTTGTCCACGTCTGTAGTATCAATAGTTACTATATAGAGAGTGTTTCCATAATAAATTTTCAATCATGATATGCATATAATTTAAGTTCTGAAGTAAAACGATTTTTTAATTATATTTTGAATACTAACATATTTTATATAAAAAAGCTTGCATATGTAACCCGAAATTGAAGGTAAAATAACAAAAGCAAAGACATATGAAGACGTCAAATGCACTTAGCGCTGAGATCTCTTTGAATATCAACTTACTGTTTACTTATTCAGTTTTCCTTGTTACTATTGCGTGATGTTTCGGATGACATATGTATCCTGACACTTCAAGTTAGCAGGTTGCGTGAGGCTTGGATTTACATCTTGTGATATAGTACAACATAACTTTGAGGAGTAACACGGTCTTCAAATGCAAGAATACGAGTACAGCCAACAATCTCTTACCGTATATCTCCTACAACTTTGATTCATACAATATATCAGATTGGAGATACAGAAATGTGCGAGCATTTGTCGTAATAAAATATAATACTTTTATTCCAAAATATTTTATAATCTGATGAATATTTTTTTATAATATCAGTAGGAGGTTTCTGAACGTGTGAGAAAGCTATAAAATGGTGGAAGTGGAAATAACATAGGAATTGTTGTTTAGAAATAGTACATTATGCAACGAACCTATAATGATAGTAATTAAGACGCGAGTATATTTGTTTATGAAACTCGCTTGCGCTCGTTTCATAATTTTCATACGAGCATATAGGCAAGTTTCATACGACTTTTTATGCTCGACCATATTTCTAACTTGAAATTATTCAGAAGTATTCATTTTATTTGTATCTGACTGAAGAGCGGAAGTGACCTTGTGCATAGCTTGTATATTGCGAAATGTGCGCAGACGTGAAAGTATTTATTTTTTCCGAGGAACAATAATGTCATTGACCTTGATGTAATGTAACATGAACTAATTTTGATATAACCTGGAAATTGATTTAGAATTGAAAAACGAGATGACAAATTGAATTTATTTAAATATTATTTACAATTAACGCTAATTATTATAGTAACAGAACATAACCTTCTGCGACAGTATTGGATTTCCAGCCTCCGTGACGTTTCCCTCGTTGTCTTTCGATTGCATATCCGAGAATAATCGAAAACCTGAACTTTAATCAATAGGTGTACTTTAATGGCATGCATTAAAGGACTGCTACCAGGTGTATAATTACTACATTTCCGCATGGTCGAGCATAGAAAATATTATGTTTTATATAATTATCATACACTGTAACCATCAAGCAGTAACTGAAAATCACATAGGGGAGAGTCGGGTAGTATCGGACATCGGGTAATATCGGACAGTGCGTTTCTTTCATCTACCAACATATGGTAGTACCTGAATAACATGGTTACGTTTCTGTATGTGACATCACAGAAACGTAACCATGTCAATCAGGTACTAGCATCGTGTGATAGATGAAACAAACTCACTGTCCGATATTACCCGCTGTCCGATACTACCCGACTCTCCCCTAATTTGGTCCAGAAAAATATTCATTATGCGATCGTGTGTAGTAACTGTTCCCAATTTGTTATTTTACAGGAATATCATTTTAGTGGATTTCAGAGTTTACATTTCTAAAATTCGCTACTTTGAACAGAATTTCGGAAACTTTAAAAATTAGTTGAGCAGAAAAAAATGAAAATTTGTTTTTTCCAGTTTTATTATCTTTATTTTGATATTCCGATCTTAGTTTTTGATTTTGTGCCCTTAAAAGTATGAAATTAAAACCAAGATAACTGTATTACTATATTATTCCCACAATAAACTAATACTTATCATTATTTATATAGTCTACCTTCTCTGAACATATAAATAAAAATAAATATTGAAAATTTGTTACAATATGGTGCATGGAGCATTTTATATCAAACGTTATTAAGTTTTATAAAATTATTAATATTTTCAGAACTATTGTACTTAGAAAGTTGAAACTTGGTATGTCCATTACTAATAACATACTTAGTATCCATGATCAATTTCAAACAAATCGGATAAATTTTGTGGATTTTGAAATATTCACATCTGCCTCCCCTTAATGCTCTTGCTATGGAGACAAAATGAATAAATAAATGTCTAACCGATGTCATTTAGTGCTGTAAGACAAAATAAATTAATATATAATACATACACTGTAAATTAATTTGAAATGGCTTTTACTGATAATTGACTGAATCTCAAAAATTAGTAACTGTAATATACAGAGTAATTTACATAGAACTAACACATTTCTTTCTTTCCTTATTTCAAAACGAATGATGCTATCCACAATGTTATACCCCAAATGTAGACTATCTTTGGGAGATTACTAACCTCTACAGCAAATGTTGAAAATTATTTATTTATTCGGCTGCAAATTCACTTAATGACCAGTTTTTAACGTCAAATTAAGCAGGAGTTTTGATTCCCTGTCACGAGATGCGCAGATGTTTATTCTATATTGTTGGCAGCTGTTTTCGAAATTTTGTTTTAGTCACTGAAAATTCAGTACACATTAAATCAACGGCTCTTCGTTGGGAAGCAATACTGGATTATAAATTCAATTACAGCTACTCAAAGGGCATACCGGAGAGAATTTGGTGTTCATAATCCCCCCCAAAGAAACACAGTACTGGGACTGGTAAACAAATTGGAAACAACTGAATATCTAAACAAATAATAATTTTGATGACAATAAATATACAGAATAAAGAATAAACATCTGCGCATCTCTTGACATGAAATCAAAACTCCTGCTTAAATTGACTTTAAAAACTGGTCATTAAGTGAATTTCCAGCCGATTAAATAAAGAATTTTCAACATTTGCTATAGAGGTTAGAAATCTCCAAAAGATACACTACATTTGAGGTATAACAAATTGTGGCTAATATCATTCGTTTTGAAATAAAGAAAGAAAGAAATGTGTTAGTTCTATATAAATCACTCTGTGGTTTACTTTTATGTATGTACATCGATTTTTTATTATTTTGTTTCTGGTAATACTCATAGTCTTTATTTACATCTTTTTGTATGGACTAGTTACATTACGTTCGCTTATACATTAAAATTATTGGAACATACGTTAATTTTAGGCCTATAATAGATTATTTCAATTGTGTGACTTGTTTTATCTGGTATACCATAACTGATGATTCTGGCATTCCGAAAGAAATGTCATACTTTTTTAAAGCCGTTGAATGAAATGAAATATAAATAAATAAATTACAAACGTCTTTGTGAAGACGCATTTTCCACTAAACAGCTTTGATAGCTTGTTGGGATTGTGACTATTGTGACTTGGTCAAGGTGTTTTTCTGTCGAATTGTATGTTTTCAATGTCACCCTCTGAATTTCGATTTTTAACCTCATTTGCAGGAAATTATTGTTAACCAATGCTGAGTTCTTGGGAATAAAGCCATTAATTCTTGCTGTCCAATACAGGAGAGTGATGTAGCAAAAAGTATAACTCAATAACCATAATTTTATGTTACGGCGGTTATATCGACAACACGCAACCCCCAAACTGTTTGGAGAACCATGTCTGCCGTTGGTTAGCTGGTCCATGTAACGTGCCGGACGGATTGTCAGACAACTCGACCGACTATATCCCCTCTTCACAACTTAGGGGAGCTTATGAATGCCATGGCAGGTCAGCATGATGAAATGGCATTTCTTCCATATTTGGTGGAACAGTTATATCGCTGTGACTCTGTCCCCAGAACTTCGTTTGTTAAAAAGAGGTTTTACTACGGAAAGATGAGGATGGGATTTGAGTAGGAAAGTGCTGTTTGTAAACCTTGTAGGAAATTGTAATTGTTAGAATATTTTACGTCACTTATGATAGCTTTTATTTATTTTTAATTTAGGTTGTGTTATGCGTAAATTAGGCCGGCACCATACTGTATCGTACATTCTGTCTCGGACAGGACGGTTTTGTCTTGGAAATGTTCGATGCAGCATGCTGCAGTCTCATAAGAATGGGTGTAATCAGGCTAGAGATAGGAATTTTAGATGTTGCACCTTAATTCTTTTTTACTAATAAAATGCCCAAATTGGCTTGTCTTGCAAAGAAAACATTAGTTAAACGTTCCTAACTGTATTTTGACTGCACCCTTTTTTGAATGCTAACACTTCTTAGGATCTTCTGTCAATGTTAGCACCTTTTTGCACTTTTTCCCTGCCAAGTGTTTCTACCTACTGTTAAATACGCCATTCAGGTACTTTGTTCTACTATTCTACTGTTTATTTATAAAAATAAATGGACAGATCTTTTGCTTTCTTAATGTTTTTATTAAAATTGACTGTTTTTAGTGTGGTATCATTACTTTCGCTTTAGTGCAGTATTATTTGGCAACAACTTTCAAATTAATTTACGCGTCAATGAACTCCTCCTATACAAAATATCCACAAATTAGTTTATGTTTCATCGGACCACAGGCATTTGAGCTTGCTCCTTCATTGGCGAAAGATTCTTTTCCTCTCTTTGTCAATGTCATCTGCTATTGAACCCCAACCGTAGGTCAGTCAGCTGATATTTTTACCAAAGAGGAGTTTATTCAAGGAATGTTGTGTCTTTATTATTTGTAATGTAATTGGTTTTGATACTGTTTGAACTGAATATTTACTTCTGAAATTTGCACCTTCTCCAAGTAAATTAAAGGGTTAGGTACAGCTTACAGCAATAAAATTTTTGGAAATATTCAACATTTTTTTTCCTCGTTTACTGTGTCTTGTACAGTAATGAAAATTGGTATGTAGAAAACACTGTCCTGCTATATGAAAAAAAAATCTATATATATATATATATATATATATATATATATTTTTTTTTTCAGAATTCAAAATGTTGGCAATTCACTGTGCAGTGATGAAGCGTTTCCCTTATAACTAAAAAACTTGTTAACTTTTTCATGTTCTCTCTCGTTTATTTTATTGCAGAAACTCATGTTTACAATATCATGCTCTTTCAACTACATTGGATACAAAATATTTTTTTTTTATATTGTGTAATAGAATACTAATATTTCACCATTTTTTTTAATAAATTTATTTTTTTATCAATCTAGCAAGTAGAGAAGTGATCTTGCATATTATTGTAGATGTGACATGCATACATACACACAAAAAATTTAATCACAGAATGTTGGATAGCTTTTGAGTTATGTGGGAAACACATCATCACTGCACAGTGAATTGAATTTTGAAAAAAAAAAAAAAAAAAAAAAAAATTGTAAATCATTTTTAAAGCGTATTTTTTTTTTTCATATAGCAGAAGGACAGTGTTTTGCACATACTAATTTTCATTATTGTACAAGATACAGTGATGGAGGAAAACATGTTGAATATTTTCAAAATTTTACTGCTCTAAGCTGTACCTAACTCCCTAAGACATCTTTCTTGCACCTTTTTCACCAAAAATTTGCACCTAAAATTTCTAGCTGTAGTAATCACCGTCACATCGAAGGGTCCGAGACAAAATCATCCTGTCTGAGACAATGTCCGATGCAATATGCTGCAGCCTCATAACAATGCCCCCCTGGTAGAGGGGCAGAGAAGGCCTGATGGCCTTATCTCTACCAGGTTAAATAAATAAATCTAATCTAAATAAATCTAATGCATGCAATCACCTTCACATCGAGACAGTCCGAGACAAAATCATCCTGTCTGAGACAAAAGATTTTTTGCGACAGTTAGTGCCTGAGTTTGGTGACAATGTATTTTCCACAGATGTAAGTATATTATTTTGTTTGTATTTTACTGTTAAAATAATGGCCATTTTTTATTTTAATGTCATATTTTCAGAAATTTAACATCATGTTATAGGTAATTTTTCTGTGATTTTTAAGTAAACTTCCGACCCCTACTCATAACAATGCATGTAATAATCGTCGCATCGAAGGTCCGAGACAAAATCGTCCTGTCTGATCAGAATGTCCGATGCAGTATGCTGTAGCCTCATAACAATGCATTCAATCACGTTCACATGGAACAGTAAGAGACAAAATCATCCTGTCTGAGGCAGAATGTCCGATGCAGTATGCTGTAGTCTCATAACAATGCATGCAATCACTTTCACATGGAACAATCCGAGACAAAATCATCCTGTCTGAGACAGAATGTCTGATGCAGTATGCTGTAGCCTCATAACAATGCATGCAATCACTTTCACATGGAACAGTAAGAGACAAAATCATCCTGTCTGAGGCAGAATGTCCGATGCAATATGCTGTAGCCTCATAACAATGCATTCAATCACTTTCACATGGAACAGTAAGAGACAAAACATCCTGTCTGAGGCAGAATGTCCGATGCAGTATGCTGTAGCCTCATAACAATGCATTCAATCACTTTCACATGGAACAGTAAGAGAAAAAATCATCCTGTCTGAGGCAGAATGTCCGATGCAGTATGCTGTAGCCTCATAACAATGCATTCAATCACTTTCACATGGAACAGTAAGAGACAAAATCATCCTGTCTGAGGCAGAATGTCCGATGCAGTATGCTGTAGTCTCATAACAATGCATGCAATCACTTTCACATGGAATAATCCGAGACAAAATCATCCTGTCTGAGGCAGAATGTTCGATGCAGCATGCTGTAGCCTCATAACAATGCATGCAATCACCTTCACATCGAACAGTAAGAGACAAAATCATCCTGTCTGAGACAGAATGTCCGATGCAGCATGCTGTAGCCTCATATCAATGCATGCAATCACCTTCAGATCGAACAGTCTTGAGACAAAATCATCCTGTCTGAGACAGAATGTCCGATGCAGCATGCTGTAGCCTCATAACAATGCATGCAATCACCTTCACATCGAACAGTCCGAGACAAAATCATCCTGTCTGAGACAGAATGTCCGATGCAGCATGCTGTAGCCTCATAACAATGCATGCAATCACCTTCACATCGAACAGTCCGAGACAAAATCATCCTGTCTGAGACAGAATGTCCGATGCAGCATGCTGCAGCCTCATAACAATGCATATAATTACCGTCGCATTGAACGGTCCGAGACAGAATGTCTGATGCAATATTCAGCCGGCCTTACAAGTTTTTATTGAAGACACCCAGAAAATATATTTCAAGTTTTCTATCTACAACTCCTGTTACTTAGAAAATGTAATTTGAAAATTTAGCACAACACTAATTGCTAGTTTAATCTTCCCCTGCCCTATTTCTCGTGGCGTGCGTTCCCTTCCAAGTATTTGAATTTCATTTGTGGTTCATTTCCAGCTTTATTGCTGGAAGATTGTGCGCGCCACTCCATGAGTCTTACTGAGGATTCGATCGATATTAAAAAATTCAATACATCGTCTAATATTTGAGCAGACATGCTCCACCGCTTAGACCCCGTCCTGCTATTAATTGCCCGAGCGATGTGAATCCATTATGGAAACAGGTTGGAACCTCGAAGCACTTTATCCACCATGTTGCGAGTTTTCCCTCTATTTATTTTTAATCAGTCCCCAACTTCATTCACTTTTTATTTGAAATCTGTGACGAGAGGAATTTTTTTGGCGCCCTCATTTTAATATTGTAATCGAACTGTGTGGAGGGCGCCTGTCTGTAATTGGATTCGTAATTTATCGATGTGCAGCATCGCTGCTGTGACATTTGATCGTTCTTTAATGTTGACACGCTCTCTATGTGTGTCCATATCTGATACACTTGCAGTTGTTTTTTAGTTTGCTTTCTATGAAGTTATTTGGTGTTCGTATGCGTCAGGGCTGTCCAATATGATTACGCAATGCCGTGCCTCTGTTTTAATTTCCTTTTTGTTTTGTGTTTGCATTTCCCATTCTGTTGGTTCGTGTACGAAGTGACAAGAATGTCATATATCGCTTTTACTGACATGCAGTATGATTTTTGCTGACTTTTTGGTTTTCATTTTATTTGCATGTGAATTACTTTTTTTTTTTCACCTCTATATCCAGGCTTTACAGTATGTTCTGTTAATATCTTGTGATCCTATCAATATCTGTTAAACCTCTGTTGTTGAACTTCTCGTTAAAATTTTAATATAAACAAATATTTCACGCTTGTTATTGACTGTTTTCTTATCCTCGAAGACAAATTAAATAATAGCCAATATAATGCTTTGATATACAGGGTGATTCATGAGGATTTACCGTCACTTGCGGAGCTTATTTCCGAAGACATTCTGAGCAAAAAAGTCATATAAACATTTGTCCTAATCTCAATATTTTCAAAGTTACACTAATTTGAAGTTGTTTGTAAAATGCATTTTTTCTTTAGTTTCAAGGGTAAAATAATATTACAGATAGAGAATGAGCTATTCAGAAGTATCATTTCTTTAATTGGCTAGTGTTCTGAAGCTAAAAATGTGTTGTCAATTGCTTTGTACAGATTTTGTTTTTCTTAATAATAACAATAATAATATAATAATAATGGTTTATTTTAACTGGCAGAGTTAAGGCCATTCGGCCTTCTCTTCCACTCAACCAGTATGATAGAAAATTACTACAATGCTATGAATATAACATAATTAATACAATACAATACAATTCAAAGCAATACAATACTACAATACAAGACAATATAATACATAATTAATATAATACAATGACAGTTCTTTTCATCTCCACAACACCAATAAAATAATTATGTAATAATAATAATAATAATAATAATAATAATAATAGTCATACCTAAATTAAATTAAATTAAATTAAATTATTAAACTCGATCACAATTTATAACTTCAATTTGACTGCGCCCGTAAGAAATCGTTTAGCCTTTTCTTGAAAGTGGTTATTGTCTGGCAGCCCCTAATCGTCTGAGGTAGAGAATTCCATTCACGGGGGACTGAGACAAAAAAATATCATTCTTACGCACTTATAACAAAAATTTTCACAAATCATACGACTTTAGAAACTTGATTCTTTACAGTTTAATTATGCATCCTAATGTACAGTGTTGAAGAATTTAAAGAGTGGCGTGATTTGTAACAATTATTGTGACAAATGCGTAAGAAAATGTAATTTTCTAGTTGAAAATCCAAAAAAAAAAAAAAAAAAAAAATCCTGTTCCAAACATCTATGGAATTCACAACACATTTTTAGCTTCAGAATACTAGCTAATTAAAGAAATGATACTTCTGAATTCTATATCTGCAATATTCTTTTACCCATAAAACTCAATAATAATAATAGTATTCACAAACAATTTCAAATTAGTGTAACTCTGAAAACATATCGAGATTAGGATAAATGTTTATATGACATTTTTTGCTCAGAATGTCTTCGGAAATAAGCTCCGTAAGTGACGGTAAATCCTCGTGAATCACCCTGTATAGACTAGCATCTTTTTCCGTGCTCTTATTAATATATCACTGCCGAACAAACACTGATGCTGCAGCATTGTTTGTCGAAGACTAATATTGACGGCAAGAAAAGTCCCCTGCTATACAAACAAATATATTTCAATTTATTTTACTTATAAGACGCACGGAAGAATAGCAAAATCTATACATCACCGTTATTGAGTTTTCTCTCTTTTTTAAGGTACTTTAATTAACTATACTGTTTGTTCATTTGTTGTGTGTTCAATAAAAGATTCAAAACTAAGGCTGAACAAATTTTGAATGTTCGATGTTTATTTTTCTTCATATGAACTTTGTATTGCAGCTCCTGGGTCAATTTTATGACCATATAGAATTTTTATTTGTTTACTTATCGTGGTACACTTAATAACTTATGAATATATTCTTGTTTTCACTGAAAAATACAAAGCAAAAAACATTTATGATAGACATGTATGTAAGATTACGTAGAACTACCATGCTTTATTTTTAAAATAATAAATTCAACATTCAAGAAAAAACCTACAAAAGAATTCTTACATAGTAAAAATTGAATTACTATAATATTTGCGTGTAATTTACTAAATTATTGTCCATATTTAGCATAAACAAATGGGGGAATGTTAATGAAGATATTTGTCACTTGAAACGTGTAGTAATAACACTAATATTGTTTTCAACTTTTATTTTTCTGTTTTATTACTGAATTCCAAATTATGTGCATTGGGCTAAAATATTACTTGTCACTTCTAAAGTATCCAGGAGAGAATGATAAATAAATTTGTGCAGTATAAAAGTTCCGAATGATCAGAATTAGTTTCATGGTTCTCAACATGAATTATTAACACACGCTATCTGACTTCAATGATTCTTGGAGAAAATCGTATTTTTTTCATTTAGTTACTAAGAGAGATGCGTTAACTACGGTTAAAATGTAATGCCTTTTAAAATAAGTTATATTTGTGGCGGTAATAATACATTTGCCTCGCATTTACTGATTATTTTTAACTTATTTTATTGGTTATAACACACACACACACACACACACACACACATATATATATATATATATATATATATATATATATATATATATATATTGGGTCCTTCTGACTCTTTACATTTCTGTATTAGCGTCAACATTACCTTACTCTATTTACAGCTTAAAACACGGACGAATCGTGACCTTCATACCTGCTCTTAACTATGTCTTTCATGACCTTTCACTTTCACTTATCCCGTCTTCTAATTTATCACATTTTATTAACCTACTTCACTTCTCTTATTCTCAGTTACACTAATAGCTATTTATACTAATTTTCTCATTCAGTTTCACACCCACCTTTCTCATATCTAAATAATTTCCCCTCTACATAACATACATACCTTTAAACTTATTATCTGTAGAAGATCTAACCCTTGTTGACTATTTCAGGAAAAACATAACATGACCTGATTATTATTAAATTCACCGCCGAAATAGTTTTAACACAATCACAATAGGGCTCGTACCCTAGAACATTGGTTTCACTTGATTTATAACTTGGTCTTAACCAAAACAATTCCATAACCTTGACAAAGTCCATCCATTCAAATCCATTTTTACATTATACTAACTCTGCTATTATTTCATCCCACTAATATACCATTTCCTCCAATTATACAGGGTGTTTCCAAGGTGGTGTTACGAACTTTCAGGGATGATGGCGAAGGACACATGTATCAATTTGAGATAGGAACTCTGGTCCGGAAATGACCGAGTCGAAAGTTACAAGCAAAAATAGTTCTCTGGAAATTAAATAATTGTATTCCTCTATACACCTTATTTATGTGTATTTATCTGTACATCTTACACATACTGTATTCATCTGACGTTGTTTACATTGTCTACTTACAGTATTCCATTCAATGCGCTGTCTGAGGAATGGAGACAGGAAACTACACTAAAGCAATGCAGATAGCGCAATGTGTAACGGACATGGTCGGTCCTGATATGCACGTCTGTAGACGGCAGTGTATGTGTACAAGTTGCAGTGTCCGGTCGATCTGTCCTAGTGAAATGGAGGAGTACACGAGAGCGGAATAAGCAGACCTGATTTTCGAATACGGATGAGCCAATGGGAACAGTAGACAAGCTCACAGATTGTATCGGGACAAGTACCCACGTAGGAGACATCCGGCACATATCATTTTTCCACGACTGTTCCAAAAGTTAAGGGAAGGAGGGCACGTGGTGCCAAATTACAATTCCATTTCCACAGAACTATTTTTGCTTATAACTTTCGACTCGGTCATTTCCGGACCAGGATTCCTTTCTCAAATTGATACATGTGTCCTTCGCCATCATCCTTGAAAGTTTGTAACACCACCTCGGAAACACCCTGTATAATAGGCCTAGGTTATAATACAGTATATTAATATTATGAATTGAATTTTACCTTATAAAAGTTATTAAATTCGAAGTTACAACATAAAAAATAGACTATATAGTCTTGTCAGTACCCAGTTTGTTTTCTTATCAGATTGATTGGCGATATAGAAATGAACATAAGGACAGAAGAAATGTATTTTCTGTCGCTAGAGAAAGGAAAAATTAAAATCAAGAACGAAGTGAAATAACTGAGCAAAGAATAATGGAAAATGGAAAAGAAATAGAAGTGAAATAAAATTAATCAGGAATTAGCAGTGAAATGATAAATGTGAGAATAAAGATGTTAATTGAAAAATAAATGAAAATAAAATAAAACGTATTACTTTACAGTTACGTTTGATGCAGCTCTCATTTTTAATTTGAAACTTCTTGTATGCATATACTTAATTAGCAATGCTTCAACTGTAGAGAGGATAACACTGAATATAACTTCGTGAATCCCTTGCTGCTCGACAACGAGATTAAGTATCCTTACTACCATCAAAACAAATTCTATTACTGACAAAAGAGTCCTTTACAAAGTGAAATATTTTAATCTGAAATTCATAACCAGTTTGACACTGATACGAGAAAAGGTGCCAGCATAGATTTGCAACAATGAAATATGGGGTTATTCATAAGTCCGTGAAACATTTTGAAGAGTAATAACAAAGTACACAACATATCATGGTAATTGACATGTCGATAGAGAGAGAAACTCTCCATGTTTTTAAATAAGAAAAGCCCGCTCTTAGTTGCCATGATTTATCGTTAGGTGGTAATAGTTCTCAATAACGGCAAAATGACGTTTTCTAAACGTGAGCAATTGTTAGGTATATTGGAATATGCAAGGACCTCGTCAAAGATTTGAAGTAGATGGTTTCACTGACTTGCTCATCGTGACGAAGCAACTTTTCATCTGTCCGGAAAAGTGAATCGGCACAATGTGCGCACATGGGGAACTGAAATTTCCCGCGCAGTCACCTAAGGTGAATATCTTCTGTGATTTCGAAAAAGAAGGTATATGGGCCATTTTTCATTGTACAGCTCACCGTCACTGGGATGATTTACTTGGACATGTTACAAAACTGGCTGATGCCTCAGCTGAATGAAGACAGCAATAATTACATCTCTGAGGAAGATGGATCTCCCTGTCGTTATCACAAAAACGTGCGAGAGTATCTTAATCAAAATTTGCCACAGAGATGGATTGAACGCACAGGACGAGAAGATGACGCGTTAATGAAGTGACCACCACGATCACCGGATTTAACTCCGTGACTTTTTCTTGTGGGGGTTTGTGAAGGATATTGTCTATGTGCCTCCGCTCTCCGCTAATCTTCGGGAACTTCGCAACCGGTTTACAGCTGCCCTGGCTGTGGTAAACCATGATATGCTGGAGCGTGTACTGGGCGAGGTGGATTACCGCATGGTTGTATGTCGTATTAGCAAAGGTGGACACATTGAGCATCTGTGAGGTATGTAACAAAACTTGGAGAGTTTGTATTTATTATAGTGTAAAAATTTTCGTTAACCGTTGCATTGTTTAGTATAGTCGGATCTGTGCCCCCGTAAGATACGCGAACTGAACCCTAATTCCTTCTCAGCCTCGGTAATTCATTTCTCTCCCTGCATTCCTATCTCTCTCTTTTCTATCTCTCTCCCTTTCTGTCCCCCACTAACATTTTTGGCCTTCTTGAGGGACAGTTTACAATATTTGCACTTGCAGTCCAGTGTTGTCAACTCAACATGACTACTGTAGCAAGGAGTGGCGAAAGAAATATTATTAAGCAAGTACGTAATAGCATTTTGCGATGAAGAGAAACAAAAAGGTCAATATCTGTTCCCTATAAATCAGGCAACGAAAAGAGCAACTGATATCACAGGTGAAGCTTATTTTATTTCAGTTGATTATGTATTAAAATTACTTACTTAACTAATACTAATAATACAACATTTTATGTAATTTATATAGACAGGTCAGAACTCCTAATAAAGAAAATAAGGAGAGAGGGAGTCTGTGCAGGAGATGAAAAGCTAGAATCACCAGAGAAGAACAGACCAAGGGAACTTTTAATTATTGTAAATGATATGAACCGATGTATTTTAAGAAGATACAAGAATTTTATACAGTTCAGAAAGAAGTTTCAACATTAAAGAAATTACTGAAACTTGCAAGAGAAGTAATAATTTCCAAGGTTGGAGAGAAAAACTACGGAAAGTGATTCGAGACATGGGATTTAGGTTTAAAAAATGTAGAAATACAAGATGTATTTTGATTGAAAGAAATAATATTGTAGCATGGAGGACCAGTTATTTATGACACCGTTTGACGGAAGTTTGGCAACATTCCTATTCGGCAAGGTTCGTGGCCTGCTGTTTAACGTGATGGGAGGAAAGCGGATGGAATGGAGTGAGTACAGGCGTTAACTTTTCCAAGAACGACGACAGCGCTGAAGGGGCACAGATCCGATGGTCCGACAATAGTTATGAATTTTTTTAATGTTTCACGGACTTACGAATAGCCCTGTATAACTAGAGAAGATGGTGAGAGAAAATAAAATTCTTTTAAGACTATTTTCTTAAGCGGAGTAGTTTAGTCCACAAGTTAAAGTAAACCTGTGGACTTGGAGTCTCACCGGAGTGTCTTCAAAGTGTTTGTTGCAGAGTGGAAGTAAATTATAATCTACCCAGGAATGCACCGGGTCTACTTTTTGTGACGACGTAATAACATTCCTTACAGCAAAAACTTCTAACTGTGTCTTGGTTATACAGTCCAATGGTTCAATTACACACCATGTTTTATACCTCCCACCTTCACCTTTTATGCAGCAAGACGAAGAAGAAAATCTTGTGCTGAAGTACGTTGAGGAACATCTTCAATTTTTTATTATCTGATGTTGTTAAAAACCGTTTTACATTATAAATTGGTTTACAAATTCTTCAGTAAAATGTGTCTTAACAGTTTATACTATATAGGATATCATTTATTGTATAATATTCAAACGCGAATGTGTTGAAATTTTACAATGAAAAATAGAGCCCGGATGTTTAGGTATTTATAACAGTTAAAATAGGTAGGAAAAAAAAAGGCAATGAAAACGTAAAAAAAACACAATAATCTTTGAAAAAGGCAATATAAATTTTTGAAAGGCATAATATATTTTAGCAATAAATTTAAATTATATCAACATAACTCAAATATTTACTCCGTAGGTGACATATAAAATTATTTTTTTCGTGATTAACTGTCTTTTCTCAAACCTTACACAACAAAACTGTTCCATCGGTTGAAAACACATGGGCACCAAATTCACTAACGTAAGCATGAAGTTTACTTTTCAATGGTTTACTGAATTTAGGCATTCTAGCTAACCGATCTTATACCTTCTGTCACCCAACAATAACTGACTGTTCCTCACTCAAATTTCTCTCTCCTACAATAATAAACACGTATATATAGCACAAAATGTTTTTTTTTTTTTAATCCAATGCCACCAGGTTGTCTTTTCGACATTTCTGGTCTTCTCTCCTGGCCGTGGCTTAGTTGTAACCCACTTCTGAGGTTGGGGCGCCTGGAAGGCGGAGTTACATTACCCCGATGATGTGATAGGATGATTATGATAATGTGGTGCCAGGAGAGGTCTTAAATCTAAACTTAACCTAAATTCCAGGCCATGGACGAACACAGGAATAATCCCCTTCAAGGAAAAATTCCTGTGCTCTAACCGGGAATCGAACCCGGGACCTTATACTTCTATGAGAACGGGCTTAATATTTAAAATTATAAAGCTGATTGTTGGTATCGTGAAGACATGACAATATTATATTTGAAACTGTGGATTGTCGATCATTATTCATATTACACCAATAGTCTTAAAGCACGATTATTAGCAGATTAAGCACCGAAATAAATTACATTTATTTACTATTGTTAGTGAAGTTAGTTATTGTTTCAAATATTAAAATTTATACACGTTACATTACATTTAATTATAAAATTACAAATAAACAAGAAATATTGCTTTAAAATGACAGAAAAGGCATTTATTAGTAACTAACACCTTAAAAAGGCAAAATAAAAATTGGCTCTATCACTTTGATTTACTCTAAATCACATTTATATCTATGCAAATAATTATTTACTTCCACCCAGTAAAAAAGGCATTTTGCCAAACATCCGAGCTCTAGTCATGACACTATATGCGCCATGAAATTTTTATATCAATGTCCATTCAAAGAGCTGAAGAAACTTTAATATTTTAATGAATGCACATGAGGTAGTTTTAATAGCGCTTAAGAGTATATGTACGTGAACGACTACAATTATTATCAGAAAATGCAGGCTCTAAATTTCTAAAATTTTATAAGGAAATGAAGTCACAGTTTGATAAAAATTATAAGGTACCACAACAAGACTTATCAGAACTTAAATATCTGATAAAAGTATAAAAAAGGTTACTAATAATATTTTTAAGAATTCACTTTTTACTTTAAATTAAATTTTCCAAAATTTGAAAATTTTCACACATAATATTTCATACCTCCACAACCATTAGAGATAGAATTCTGAAATTTTGTACATTGATTTAACATGAATTTATGCAAAAGGTAAGCTACAATAATGCCCATTTCTTTGAAAACAGAAAAATTAGGTCCCAAAACAGTATGTAAATTTTAATATATTTTATTTAGGACAAATAAAAAATTAACTGTATTAAAATAAACAACTCTACATGTCTGAGAGTAGTCTACTTTTCAGAAATAAGCGGTTATTATATGCAGGAAAAATATTAAAGATGTCAGAGAGACCATAACAAAGTTATGGTTACCAAATTATATAAGTGCAAAATTTCTTTGTTTTTATTTTTTATGCTCTGATAAAACTGGTTTAAAAATTTTATTAGTAATCTTTTTTATACTTTTATCAGATATTTAAGTTCTAATAAATCTTTGTTGTGGTAGCTTATAATTTTTGTCCAATTGTGAGTTCATTTTCTTATAAAATTTTAGAAATTTAGAACCTGCATTTTCTGATAATATTTGTAGTCGTTCACGTACATATACCCATAAGAGACACTAGGATTGAGGTCTTACAAAAAATGGTAAAAAATCTATTATAGTTTCTTTTTAATGAAAATGTTCCTCGGGCACTTAGGAAGTTGACCGCTGCCTCTACGTCTTAGTATTCTTAGTTTTAAAATTTAAACATTTAAAACATAATACGTCAGTTCGTTATTATATTTATTTTTAGGGCCATATATCTTGAAAACTATTTTCAGAACATGGGAGGAGTGATAGTAGAAGGAAGGAGAATAAAGTGCATAAGATTTGCTGATGATATGGCGTTGTTAGCAGAGGAGGAGTTAATACTAATGGATATGCCACTGGAACTAAATGACATCTCTGAGCAGTATGGGATGAAGATAAATGCAAACAAGACGAAGACCATGGTCATAGGAAGAAAAGTAAAGAAGATAAACTTGCGAATTCTAAATGAGGCAGTAGAGCAAATGGACAGCTTCAAATACTTGTACTTGGGTGTACTATAAACAGTAACATGAGCTGCTGCCAGGAAGTTAAAAGGAGAATAGCAATGGCCAAGGAAGCTTTTGATAGAAAAAGAGCATCTTGTGCGAACATCAAAAAGAATTAAGGAAGAGACTAGTGAAGTACTTTGTGTGGAATGTAACATTATATGGGGCAGAAAAAATGGACATTATGGCGAAGTGAAGAAAAGCAAATAGAAGTATTTGAAATGTGGATATGGAGAAGGATGGAGTATGTCAAATGGACAGACAAAATGAGAAACGAAGCTGTGTTGCGAAGAGTGGGTGAAGAAAGAGTAGGGGAGAGTCGGGTAGTATCGGACATAGGGTAATATCGGACAGTGAGTTTATTTCATCTACCACACGATGATAGTACCTGATTGACATGATTACGTTTCTGTGATGTCGCATAGAGAAACGTAACCATGTCATTCAGGGACTGCCATATGGTGGTAGATGAAAGAAACGCACTGTCCGATACTACCCGATGTCCGATAGTACCCGACTCTCCCCTAATGCTGAAACTGATCAGGAAGAGGAAAAGAAATTGGTAGGGTCACTGGCTGAGAAGAAACTGTCTACTGAAGGATGCACTGGAAGGAATGGTGAACGGTAGAAGAGTTAGGGAGCAGAAGAAGATATCAAATGATAGACGACATTGAGATATATGGATCATATGAGGAGATTAAGAGGAAGGCAGAAAAGAGGAAAGACTAGAAAATGCTGGGTTTGCAGTGAAAGACCTGTCCTTTGGCAGAACACTCTGAATGAATGAATAAAAAATCCGTGGCGGTACAGCCCATGAAGGGCCAAGACCGACCAGCCGGCTGCTGGCCTCACGTCCACATGCCGAAGCAGAGGTGGACGATCATCCAACCAGAATGGAGATATCGTGTGGTTAGCACGATGATCCACGAAACCGGATTTTCGCTACCTATCGCAGCTCCCCAAATGCATCACGATGCTGGGTGAGCACCGATCCCATACACTGGCCGAAATTTCATGAGAAAATTTCTTCCCCCATGAGGACTCGAACCAGCGCGCATTCCGTAACGCGAGTCCTAGGCAGCATGCCTTAGACCTCGACGCCACGGCGCGGGACGAATGAATGAATATCTTGAAAAAAATAAGTGTGTAATAAATGAAACGTTACTTTTATCAAATTTGATATTCTTTAAGAGTTTAAGCGTACCGTAATTTTGATATAAAAAGTGAGTTTATTCAATGGTAACTATAATTATATTAAGAATTATGATTCCAGCAAAAACAAGAGTGTATGCCTATGTTGGTACAACGGAAAGGTCTTTTCCCATTGAATTACTTATTTAAAATATGTTAAAAATGTTAGGATGACGGCATTTATATCTCGATGTTTGTTGTATATTTCGTTCTTGTTTGTTGAATTAGCTTTCTGGTACTGTATGAAGTTAAATTCTGTTTGCTTTAAAACGTTTCCTAAAATACGCGGTAATGATTCTGCTTGAAATCCACGTAAAAATAATTGAGCTACAAACAGTGAGACTCCAAAGTCGATCAACACATTTATTGAATGAACATTCTGAAAAGTTTGTATTAATCCCTCTGCCAAAATTGTCTCCACCCTCTCAATTTTTCATATTCTCTTTTCTTTCTAACGCCTTCTCTCTCACTCTTCTTCAGAGCTTTAATTACCCTAAGCATCTGTGTGTGTCTGTGTGTCATGAAAAGAGAGAAAGTGGAAGGGGATGAGGCTAGCAGCAGGGTTGCCAGATGAAGTAGGCTGAGCAGTAACCCATCAACGATGATGACATGCAATCTGGCAACATGCTGGTTGAGAATGAAACGTTTCACCATCTGCATAATGCGAGAGAATTAAAAGAGAAAAATCACTGCAACACACAGAAGGTCATTAGCCAGAATAGAGAGCGAGAGAGAGAAAGAGAGAGCGATGAACGTCATAGATCCCACATGTGACGCTTGGAAAGAAGAATTCTCAAATCATTTTCCCCACGTTACTAACAACATAATGAAAAAAAAAATACATATGAGCGCAGAATAACTAATTTTCTGCGAGACGAATGTCCGCCACGTAATCAAAAGCCAGTTGCGGAAGAAGTGTGTGAGTAAGTGTCGATTAACATCGTGCCACAGAGGATGAGAGAGAAGTCTGTCTTTTTTTTTTTGCACCTATGAAATGCGGCTCGAAAACATCTGCTATACGTATGTGGAAGACACTTTGAAAATGATATTGGCAAACAATTTACTGAAAAATCACCTGAAATGGAATTTTTTAATTGTGTTCATGAATTAACGTAACAAACACTTCAATACTATACAGTTACTAGTACTAATTTATAATTTCTCTATTAAAATACGAAATTATTCAAAAGTAAGTCACATTTTGACGTTGCCATAATCTTTTTAAAAATTAAGATATACACAAAAAAGAACACATTTATACTCATAAAGATATGAGGTTTATTGGATTAAATTTAAATGTTGAATATGTTCGCCATTTTGTTCTTCAACAAACAACAATCTTTCTTCTATGTTGTGAACAGCATTTACTAATACATCTGGTGGAATATCTTCAATTTGTTGCGAAATTGCATATTTTAGTTCGTCGGTAGTCGTAGGATTAGTTTAAAAATACTTTGTCCTTTAAATAACCCCACAGCAAAAAATCTGCTGGATTGATGTTAGGGGAACGCGCTGGCCAGGTGTTTGGTAAATTATATTTTGTTCTGAATTTTCGTGTGCCGTTAAACTTCTTTTACATTCATAATAACACTGAACAAGACTAATTCGATCTTGTAAGGTCAAAATCATTTTAAAACACAGTCAGTGATAGTGATTTAAAAATTCAGTAACAGGTAAATTTACTTATGATACATTATAAACAAAACCTATTACTATGTTAATCAAAACAAATGAGTGTGATAAATGAACAATTCCCGTTGTTCGATACATACGTGTTACCATTTTGTGTATACGTTAATTTTTATAAATGTTTATATATCAAAATGTAGCCTAACCTACTTTCGAATAATCCTGTATATGTCTCAATCAGTTTATGATATTAAGCTTGTTACCAGCTTCGTCGTAGCAAACGTTTTTTATTGACTTGAACCGATTAATATCTGTTAGATTATTGTTAGTATATGTATCGCGTCTAACAGAATAAGATTTTAATGCGAATGCAATGGAAATGGATTTGAGTAAACGCTGCATTTAAGAGGAAAAAATTAATGGAAAGAATGTCATTATGTTCAACGAATACTTCATAAGCGAATATTGGAAGTGACGCTGGAATACTTACCTGAAGAAATGGAGGGCATAAAACATCTTAGATAATTATAGCCAGTTTTCGCCTTACAAGGCAGCAATGAGTCTATTTCATAAAGGAAAGAAGATAACATGTAAATATTGTATTTTTAAGATATCGTGTTCCTACAGGATGGTGTACCACCTCATTGGACAACAGACGTCCGTGATTATCTGGATGACACATTTGGTAACAACTGGTGTGGTCGAGGAGGGCCAATTATGTGGCCTCCAAATTCCCCAGACCTGACACCACCCGATTTCTTTCTCTGGGGTTTCGTGAAGAATGATCTGTATGATCTCAGAGCAAAGATTTTCTCAGCTTTTGAGAAAGTTACCCCTTAGATGTTAGACCACACATGGGAGAAATTTGCCTCAAGATATGAACTGTATCATATTCGCAATGGGGGCACTTTGAGGTCCAATTTGGACAAAATTCCCGTTCTTCTAGAATGCATATGCAAATTATTTAACAATAAATAGCAACAGTTCTCATTTTATCACTTTTTTATTTTATGTCTTCCCAAACAGATCACCCTGTATATATTACATTTATTTTTCAACAGCATCTATATATGTATCTTATGGTGAACCTTCATATTACTGTAGTTAGGTTACACTATAAGTCTCATTTACATTTGTCTACAATTTCATTCCTATTTCCCTCCGTATTCTACTTTATATATTCTCTATTACTATAAATAAATTAATCAGTTAGCTCTACCCTAAAGTTCTCTTTCCTACTTTTGTTCTTACTTTTCACTAATATGATTTCCCTCATCTCTAATCCGACTCTTTAACGTTCCTTTCTATATTCTACTCGCAACCCATTCCAACTCAACATTACGCAAACAAGCTCTAATCGTTTTCTTATTTAACTCAAGACACTGCACTCGCATTAAGTCAGTTATATAATATATATTATGTACGTCTTTATTACAAAGCAATGTTGTTTCTGCATCGCTTGGGCAATGGCAAATAGAATGCAAACAGATTCATTTTGATCGGTATACCAGATAAATCAGTCACAATAAATATAAGTAGTAATAAGTATTTTAATATATTTATTCTTATATGCTTAGTTTTTGGGTACGAATGAAGATGCTAATATTTTATTGTACACAGAACTGAGACGAAATCACACGTCTTTGCGCTCTTCATAAGTATTTCGGCAAGGGCACTGGGTAGTTAAAGGGCTTCTTCAAGTGCTTATAGACTTTTTAAGTCTCTTTATTACTCAAGCTACTATTATATTAAATATATTATATTAAATTATATAATAATTATAATTATATTAAATTTTGCCACAATATAAAGGTAATTAAGAAGCGTTTAATGCATATAGTATAAAATAATTTCTTTACAGGCTAATTTTTTAAGATTTTTTTTCACTAACTTCAGGTACAATTTTCTCAGAAACTGTCAAATTTTCATATGTTGCAGTAAATACCTTTTCTGACAATTTTCACTACAAATTTGACTAATATGGCACATATTAGTTAAAGAAAAAAATGTTGCAATGTTGTGTTCAGAAAATTTTTAATTTTTGGAATAAAAAAATAAAATAAAAAACTACGAGACACTGATTCATACTCGCAATTTTTGCTGGGAAATGCGGTACTTACATATCTTTAAAAATGAACAGTAAAAATTTTATGAAGATACCTCAAACAGTTCTCGAGAAAAGTGCACCTGAAGTAATAAAAAATCAACCTACGGAAAATTGTTGTTAAAGTTGAACATGCAGAAGCATAGGGGATTCACCAATTCAGAACTTTGCGGCCCCATAATTCTTATCATTGACCATCTCTTAAAGGACAATGATTCCTTACAGGCCTGTCCATGACAAAACAAACTTTACCACTCATATTCCAAAGAGAATCAACCAAACAACCTTACTATTGCAACTGTTAAGGCTCATTCACAATGAAAATTAAATATACCGTATGCGTTAACTTAAGAATATAAACGTTACGGTAAAATCAAGAAGTCATACCATCATTCACGATGGGAACAAACATAACAGCAAACATACTTGGTAACCATGGAAACATAACAACGACGCATTTTCCTCATATTATGTCGTATACTTCAGCGCTCCACGATTGTGTTCTGTTTGCAAATCACGTAAGCATAAGCATGGAAGTTTGGAGTTTGCAAACTTTCATATTAACGTCTTACGGTAATGTTTATGTCAATGCTTATGTGAATCATTGTGAATGATCCCATTTGGTAGCCTGGGCGCAAACTTCTGTGTTTATGTTACGGTTATGTTTAATTTTCATTGTGAATGGGCCTTAAGTGTGGCGTGCTTGTTCTGTGCGTGTCAAGCGCGCCGCCATTTTTAAATAGTCTATCAAATTTAAAGTTCTTTGATACAGAATTGACCTAATGTATATACAGTATTGTCGAAAAGCTGAAATTTTCTACTTTTTTTTTTAAACAAACGAAGAGCCAATTTTTTATCAACCCATCTAACTACCCAGAGCTCTATAGAAGCAATCTGTTGCTTAATTTCTGATATAATTATATATTGATCTTAATATTAACAAGGTAGACACTTACAGTTTAATTAAATATATTCAACATGAAAGAGTGAAAAATTTATTAATTTTTTAACTTGGAGCCACAGCTCAAACTATCTAAGTTTTAAGAGCAAAATAGTAGATCTACAGGACGTTTCTTCCAAGCGGTGATATAAGACACCATCGGTATCCGGCTGGGAAGTTTCTTTGTCTTCATTAATTTTAACGAATCCGGGATTGATTTAAACTAAACTTCATTAAGTTGAAGTTTGTCGTTTGTATAGATTTTAATTAATTGTGTTATTTTCTTTTTATATTACAGATCCGCCAGAGATCATCCTGCGCCCAGTGGATCAGCAAGTGAAGAACGGAGGGATAGCTGCATTCTACTGTCAAGCGCGAGGAGATCCCTCCCCAGTTCTTCAGTGGCGGAAAAATGGCAAGAGAGTGTCCAGTACACAGTCCCGCTATCTAGTTCACGAATTCCCCGTGGGAGGCGCCCTTCTTCGAATTGAACCTGTTCGCGCGCAACGTGACGAAGCCCAATACGAATGCGTAGCTGAGAACGGAGTAGGGGACGCCGTATCTGCCGACGCCATGCTCACCGTTTACGACAGTAAGTACTGTCAACTTATTTTATATTGCAAGCAAAACATGAAGCCACTGCCAGCAGATCCCACTGCAAGAGTGATATCTTGAGGACAATCTCAATTACCTAGTTGTGTTTTGTTTGTTAACCTGCGGATAAATTCTTTTATTTTCTTGATATTATTTCCATAAAGGTTTAACCTCACTATGACATTTACAACTCACTTTCTACAGAGAAAATTTGTAACAGTTTTCAATTTTGATTCTACTAACAACTTCAATAGTTCTAAACAGATTTATCGTAGTCCCCTGTATCCTGTCCCAGAACCGGATACTATTGTGTTCGAAATTCATGTCAATTTTATGTTTAAAGCACGCTGAACAATCGTAACAAACTTTTAACTCGGTTAATTATAACACGCTTGTAACCTTATTCTGCGGTGTCGAAATTGTTTATTGAGCTCAGCCAAGGTCACGAGCTGATTTCTGTGCTTGAGCGGGATATGGATAAAGGTTTTATTGCAGTGGTGCAAACCGAAAGTCTGTAATATACCGGTCGGTACGTTGGATATCCCTTAATTGTAGAATTTTAGGGTTATGTGATCAGTTGACTACTAATTTGTAGTCACTAGACTTCGTGGAATTGCCACGAGAATCGCAAGATTTACTACGCACGCGGTATAGAGTGTATGAGAATGGGACGTGCAACGAGTGGAGTATGCCTCTGTTGTAAACACTGAGCAGTATACTGGGGTTACAATAAAACCTGTATCCTGCATTCAAGAAATATATTGAATGATCATTGAATTAAGAAATGTCTAAAATGTAAACACACAATTATTTTATAATGAGATATGTTAACTCTTAAAATTTAATGTAAGATACATCATTCTTGAATATGTGCATTGCAGTGAAGAGTTACGTACATTTTGAGCGACTGCAAAATAATCTCCTCAGATGGTTACTTAAACAGTTTTTATATTGGGAAATGTACGTTCAACATCACACGATGTAATACGTGCATATTTGAAGAATGGAAAGTCACTACTTTTTAGTACACCAACTTCAGACGTCTTGTCGTGACCTAATAGTACATCATTTATAATACGAAGTTATGAATAGACAGAATAGTTAGCAATAATGTTTCTCAACTTACATTTCACTTTTTCTGAAATTAGTGAATTATTTTGGATAACGGTTTGTGATACTTTATCCACTATATTAAGGGCTTCTGAGAGTTGTAGTTTAGACGATTCTAACAGGATGATGCTTTTGGACACGATTTTAAAATTAGAGTCAATGAACACAATATCTTCCAATATTCAGAAGGCAATGATTTTACAGCTGCAACAGCGGAACTGTCTGTGCTATCCAATGCATCAGTTACCTCCATTATTTTGCTGTAATGTTCTGCATAATAATTAACAGAATCCAACCACGTTCCCCAACGGGTCTAGACTGGCTGCGGGGGTAAAGGTATTCCAGGGGCAATTGTTTGTAACAGCAACACTCATTGTAGTATGTTTGATTGAATTCTTGTCTGCACTGAACAAATGTTAAGCTTTGACTGTTCCAACCACAGTAATGCAAAAACAAGTGCTTACATAGGTATACATTAGCTGTAGCTGCTCTATCTATTTCGACCGGTCACAACTCTTAACATGAACTGCTTATACTACGAGACCGGGCGGTCGCTCACCTCCTCTATACTACCGTACATCGGCAACCTGATAGCATGCTGCGTGTGGCAATTCAACGAAGTCTAGTAGTCACAATATTGCCGACTCAACAGGATATTGAAAATGAGCTGGATTAGCAGTTTTCAAACTGGCTGTAGACCCCCTGAGTCTGTGCTATTCTTCTGTATAAAGAAGAGTGTCGTAATGAAGTATATTTTTAACATCAGCGTATTTTTTTCTTTGATATTCTTTTGATAGGTCAGTCCAAAAAGGTATGAAAATGTTTTTCTTGTACAGCCATGAAGTCTATGAAAAATATAAGCTGCATTTATGGAGGTTTCATTAATGGTCAATAGAGAATATTATGGTTTACGATTGTAGTCGTCCTAAGAAAAAATAGATGGCGCCCTTGCCGAGGGCCGCGACATCCTCAGAATAGTTGAATAGTTTGGAAAGAGCAGAATTGAGAATAATATTTATAATTATGTTTTAGGAATAGGATTGTTGTCATGACCTGTAATTTAGCAAAAGTACATGAACTTCGTTTATTCAATTGCCAGTTCAATATCCTGTGCTACAATTTCTTAAGAAAGAAAATTGTTGTTCGGCAGACATGAAACTTCTTAACTTTAGAATGTGTAACAATCTTGTTAATTGTTCGTGCAATGGGAGACGACAGGTTAGTGCTAAATTTAACGCTTTTATACTTAATACTCTTCAGAATTTAAAAATGAAACAGTTTATGGTAGGTAAAATAAAATACTAACAATTAATCGCACAAAATCCAATTTTATTCTTTACTAGCCGTACCCGTGCGCTCCGCTGCACTCGTTAGAAATAAATATAAAGTAATTACATAATTAAAATAGGACATTTGATACAGGACACATTCGTGTTTGATAGAAGGATAAATCGTTTATTATGTTACTTAATTTAAATTGTATTAAAAAGTTAAAATGCGATCATTTTGATCCAGAGACCACACATTTGATCATAAAAATTATTTTAGGAAATACCGGAAACGAATGCCTATCAAGTTTTCTGTGCATAAGAATCTATTTTAATCTTACCTGTCCTCGATTCACTCAGAAGTTACTGTAATAACATTATAGCATTATGTCCATCTAGAGAAACTACACTTTCCAATGGTGACTTAATAATTAATTATACAAATCGGTTAATTTAGCTTCCGACATTACTTCATACAAACACAGAAACATTCTCTGTAGGCTATGCTTCATAGCTTTCGATTGTTGTTGTCCAAGGCCCCTTATAGACGTAGTCATTTGTTTTCATTTCATTACACCGCCTTAGATGGCATTGTATTTTAATTTTAAAACTCATTTATCTCATTAAATATCAGTCCTGTCAAAATTTTGCAAAGAATAAAACTTATCGAAAATCATTTTTAAATAAACTTTTGTTATGCAACATATTTCACAAAAATCAATAATAAGCGAGATATTTCGATTTATTTAATTCAGGCCCTCTTATAACCCCCCTTTTAAATAATGTATTTAGAATGTCATATAGCCTTAAATCTAAGTTACAACGAACTCAATGTATATTCCAATTTTCATATAAATCGGTTGAGCCATTATCGCGTGAAAAGGTAACAAACATCCAGACAGACAGACAGACAGACATACAAACAAAAATAAAAAAAAGCGATTTTCGGTTTCAGGGTGGTTAATTATATATGTTAGGACCAATTATTTTTGGAAAATCGAAAATTACCAGAAAAATTTCGGCTACAGATTTATTATTAGTATAGATAATAATCGAATATTCTAGTTCTTAATAATTGATACTTGCCTCAATTTTAATTGCCAAAGTGCCAAATTGTTAGATGTAATAATATAAGAAAATTTTCAGAAATTATTTATAGGGAATTTGCCTCTCCTTTGTGCCACTTCTGCAGTTACATATTGATTTTACAAATACAGATAAAATCTCTCCAAGTGCCTTCATGTTTTGTGTATCAATTGGAAAGTGGGATTAGTTGTCTAGACATTTTGATTTTAAGTCTGAAAATAAGAAAGTTGTGTATTTCAATCTGCATTCATACTGTTCATTTCAGTAGCGCCGTACAAAACGCGCATTGTGTGAAATCTACAAAGGTAAAGCAAATTACATTTCCATGTCTTAATATCCTTGCTTTCCAGACTGCATATGTCAATATGTTCTACAGGAAAGGTCGAAACCAGACACCACTTGCAACAGTAAGTAGGCAGCAGCTGTAGGGGATGTAAGTTAGACGTGAGTAAAGGTTTCATTTTCTAGGTGCATAATTAACAAGTTGTATCAGAAGTTCTGGAGATAGTTTCCCCAGGCATCTCGTTGCTCTGTATGTATAGTGTGTGATTGACTAAACGATATTTGGAATAATTACAAAGTAGTTTACCGTGTGGAAAATCGACTCTTATCAAACTACACCAGCTATCTTTGTAAAAGGAAATAGATAAACTGAATTTATATTTAGATTTGTTTCGAAACTTACTTGAATTCTCTCAGTTTAAATAAAACCAAGTAACATCAACCAGTAACATTCTCACTGAGGTTTATTCGTCATGTGGAGAATCAGCTCTTTTCGAGCAGCACTAGATGTTCATGTATAACGAAGGAGGCTAACAAAGCCTCAAATAAGGTTATAAAAATGTTTAAATTCTCTCAGATTATGCTAAATCAATCAGTAGCGTTTTCACTGAGGTTAATTCATCATGTGGAGAATCAACTCTTATGAAGCTCAACGAACTGTGTATAACGAAGTAGGATAACGATGTCTCTATTAGGATTCTAAAAATGTTTTTGTTCATGTATAACGAAGGAGGCTAACAAAACCTCAAATAGGGTTATAAAAGTGTTTAAATTCTCTCAGATTATGCCAAATCAATCAGTAGCATTTTCACTGAGGTTAATTCACCATGTGGAGAATCAACTCTTATGAAGCTCAACGAACTGTGTATAACGAAGTAGGATAACGATGTCTCTATTAGGATTCTAAAAATGTTTTTGTTCATGTATAACGAAGGAGGCTAACAAAGCCTCAAATAGGGTTATAAAAATGTTTAAATTCTTCCAGATTTTGCCCAAATCAATCAGTAACATTTTCACTGAGGTTAATTCATCATGTGGAGAATCAACTCTTACGAAGCTCAACGAACTGTGTATAACGAAGTAGGATAATGGTGTCTCTATTAGGATTCTAAAATTGTTTTTGTTCATGTATAACGAAGGAGGCTAACAAAGCCTCAAATAGGGTTATAAAAGTGTTTAAATTCTCTCAGATTATGCTGAATCTATCAGTAGCATTTTCACTGAGGTTAATTCATCATGTGGAGAATCAATTCTTATGAAGCTCAACGAACTGTGTATAACGAAGTAGGATTACGATGTCTCTATTAGGATTCTAAAAATGTTTTTGTTCATGTATATCGAAGGAGGCTAACAAAGTCTCAAATAGGATTATAAAAATGTTTAAATTGTCTCAGATTATGCCACATGAATCAGTAGCATTTTCACTGAGGTTTATTCGTCATGTGGAGAATCAACTCTTATGAAGCTCAACGAACTGTGTATAACGAAGTCTCTGTTAGGATTCTAAAAATGTTTTTGTTCATGTATAACGAAGGAGGCTAACAAAGCCTCAAATAGGGTTATAAAATGTTTAAATTCTCCCAGATTTTGCCCAAATCTATCAGTAACATTTTCACTGAGGTTAATTCATCATGTGGAGAATCAACTCTTATGAAGCTCAACGAACTGTGTATAACGAAGTAGGATAACGATGTCTCTATTAGGATTCTAAAAATATTTTGTTCATATATAACGAAGGAGGCTAACAAAACCTCAAGTAGGATTATAAAAATGTTTAAATTCTCTCAGATTATGCTAAATGAATCAGTAGCATTTTCACTGAGGTTTATTCGTCATGTGGAGAATCAACTCTTATGAAATTGCACGAACTGTGTATAACGAAGTAGGATAACGAAGTCTCTATTAGGATTCTAAAAATGTTTTTAGGTTCTCTCAGATTGCACATGTCACAGCAACCAACAACAATCTCACTGGGATTTACTTGCCTTGTGGAGAATCAACTCTTGTCAAACTACACCAGCTGTCTGTGTATAACAAAGTAGGATGGTAAAGACACTATAAGGATTTTAAGAATGTTTTAAAATTCTCGCCATGTCAAGAAACAACTCTTGGCTGGCTGCTCGAGCTATCTAATACAAGAGGATAACGAAGTCTCTGTTAGGATTCTGAAATTAATCTTAAATCTCTCTGATTACACAAATCCATGTCATATCCACCGGTAGCATTCTCACATAAGTTTATTCGCCATGTGAATAATCAGCTCTTTTCAAGTTGCACGAGTTGATTGTGTATAACGAAAGCGGCTAACAAAGTTTTATTAGGGTTATAAACATTTTTAAATTCTCTCGGATTGTGTTACACCAACCAGTACCATTTTCACTGAGGTTTATTCGTTATGTGGAGAATCGACTCTTCTGAAACTGCACGATCTGTGTATAACGAAGTAGGATAACAAAGTCTCTATTAGGATTATAAAAATGTTTCAATTATTTCGAATTACACAACCCATGTCATATTAACTAGTAACATTCTCACTAGGGTTTATTGCCGTGTGGAGAATCAACTCCTGGTCAAGCTACACGAATCAACTAGTCATATTCTCACTGAGATATACAGGGTGATTCACGAGGAAAGGTCAAAAATTTAGGATTCGATATCTTAGGCCATTTTGAGTAAAAAAAGTTCATATGAACATAGGTCTGTTTTCGACCCATGGCGGAGCTAGATGCACTTTTTTGGTAAAACGTCTCGCCCCAATGTGAATCAGACGTTATCATATGCTGCTGACGTGAAACAAGGTCACCGATGAATGACGTAACATTGGAATCTGCATTGTGAGCGATGTAGATAAGAGAAGAGAAACAAACCGGGTGGTGGGGCATTACAAATGTCACAACAAATACGCTATCACTTATCGGTTCACAGCAGTTCAGTCAGCTACCTACAGTACAGTAGTTATACAGGTACAGTTGTCGGAAGTGTTAAGTTGTGTTTTTCAAGATGCCTCATAAATTTTCGACTGCAGAATACGCCGATATTGTGTATGTTTATGGTTTTTGCGTTGGAAGTTCCTTGCGTGCCGTCGCTGAATATGAACGACGCTTTCCGAACAGAAGGGTACCATATCGAAGAGTATTTATTGTCTATGGGGTTGGATGAAAGACTTGGTATAGCAAAGAAACGAAAAAATGAGAGAGGCGCTAATCGACCGTATTTTGGATGCAGCATAAAGACAGCCACGTGCAACTCTCCCGAGCGATGAGCGCGATTCACGCCCGAGCGCAACAGCGCGTTGAAGCAGAAGGAGGTGCCTTTGAAAATGTGCGAAAACATCGACCCCGACTTCTAGAATATTAGGTATGTATGCATACGTGAATATAAACTTTAAATTTGTCCGTTATCTGTCTCTAAATGCGAGTTAGTACAATGCAATCTCAGAAGTTTTTGTCAAATCAAAGAGCCATATCTCCATAACCGTTCGAAAACGGACCTATATTCATGTGAACTTTTTCACTCAGAATGCCTTCAGAATTCACATCCTGAATTTTTTACCTTTCCTCGTGAATCAACCTGTATATGCACCGTGTGGAGAATCAACTCTTGATCAAGCTACACGAATCAACCAGTCATATTCTTACTAAGATATATGCGCCGTGTGGTGAATCAACTCTTAACCAAACTATACGAATTGCCTGTGTGCAACGAAGTAGGGTAACAAAGTCTCTATTAGGATTATGAAAATGTTCCACTTATTTCGGATTACACAACCCATGTCATATCAACCAGTAACATTCTCACTGGTGTTTATTCACCTTGTGGAGAATCAACCCTTGGTCAAGCTGCATGTAGTGTAACAACATCTCTGTTAGGGTTATAAAAATGTTGACATTATCTCAGATCACATCAACAGTAACATTGTAATTGAAGTTTATTCGCTGTATGGGGAATCAATTCTTGTCCAGCTACACGAGCTGTCTTTGTGTAACAAAGTATATTAACAAAGCATTTTTTTGGAATCTAAAATGTCTTAATTTCCTCAGATACCGTATACAGAAATCTATGCCACATGAATAATCATCACTGATATTTATTCGTCCATGTATCGGCAACCATTATCGATACTATTTAGCTTTTGTCCGTGTAAATGTGAATCTATGGTCAATAAAAAATAATGTGCGGAGTTATTAGTAAAACAACAAAGAACTACACTTTATCTAATCAAAGAAAATATTGTAGTCCAGAAATTAGCAGTGATTTTTGGTGTCCGGAAAGAGGTTATAACGGTTGTTTAAATTGAAAATGTGAAAAAGAAAAAAAAAATTAACTTAAAATTTCAGGAGGTTTGATGTTTCTGAAATTTGGATTAAAATTCTGAGTTCTAGGATTCAACAGATGATGAAAATAACATCATTATTTAAAATGTTAATACAGTGAAGTGGTTATTTATTAATTTAAATAACTTTACACTTAATCAGTGATCACGTAAGTGTAAAAGGAGTGTATAGAAGAATGAAGCGATATTTCGCCTTTTTGACTGTATAAACAGATTTTGCGATCTATTTTTTAAGAATCGCGATTGACGCCATTTGGGCGACTTTCGCCCTGAGTTTTGCGAAATTTGGGCGACATAGGAAAAATCACTTAATCGTTTATTAATTTTATTTTATTGAGTAGTCCATTGCTGATACATCCCTAATCCAATCCAATCCAATCCAATGACTGACATGAAATATTATACTTTTCATTGTTGACACGCCGGAACTTGTTGTTTTTATCCAAGAAAATTTTATTATACTGTAGTTGTTTATGTGTATTCTCAACTTTACAGTTGAGCACTGGAATTTGTCACCGATCTTTGACACTTGTTTCAAACAAGCGTATCGCTCTTTCTTCCTCGCTCCAGGAAGTAGGCCCACATTCTAGTATATACAGTCACGAAGCTCAATACTTAGTAAATATGCATCCATAGATAGTTTTTTTTTTTTTTTCCTTGGGGATTAATTGAAGTGAATTTTTATGGCAAGCAGAGTAACTATCTCATGCCCCCATGTTTTAAATTGCTTCCAGTGCACTTCATTAGAACCAGCAGTATAATTATTTTCCCCTATTATCATAATACAGGTTTGTTATCTAAGAAATTTGCAAGTTCTTTGTGATAGTAGAAGACAAAGAGTGGGGGAAGGAAAGTGGTCCGTGGCCCATTTCTTTTAGGGCTCATCCCGACATTTGTCTTATTACTCAAGGGAAACCACGGAAAAACCTTGAGCAGGTTGAGGTGTCGTGCTGACGACAAGCCAATTGGCTACAATGGGGTCATGAATATGTTGTGGTGGGAAGTTATCGTTTAATCATCATTTGGAGTACTCAAACATTAAAATACATATTAATTAATTACAAAGAATACAAAGCATATATGCAGCCAGTAACGTGATGACCCTGGAACAGAGAAATAACATTATTAGTGCATTAATTGATGTGTATGTCTGAGGAGTCAAATGGTTGTTTAGAGTTCAAGTTGCTAACCATTAGGATCGCTAATATCGCCTCATGCGAAATAGTACCGCCACAGTCTATTGTTCCTAGCACCCTCACAACTCAAGCTTCGTGACTGTATATACTAGACTGTGGTAGGCCTGCTGCACTATTTTTATTAATCTGAGGATCAATAAACTGATCAATACTAGAACTTATAGACGAAGCATTGTAAAGAATTTTCTAACAACGTAAAAAAACAGCAATCTAACCGTAGTTCCTACTCCAGCTTCCTAAATATTTAATTCTTTCAAAGGTTTAATTTGTAGGGGATATGACAGTGACTTGTGTTGTACAAAATTGCAAAATTGTGGAAAATTTGAGAAGATAGGTACAAAAGGGAATGCAAAGCGTATGCCATAAATATTAAATTTATAGAATTTGTTACATAAATATCACAAAGTAACGATATTATGTTATAAAAACGCATACATTGAGATTACTTGTTTTTAAAGTAGAAAATTGGCGACATTGGGCTACACTAGCGCCAAGATTTGGCAACTTCAGGTAAAATCAATCTGGCAATCCTAGAATGAAGATAAAATTCTTAATTCTAAGATTTTATTTTTAGTGCCTTTTAAAATTCCCGCCTTCGAGTTTTGAACTGACAATAGGTTCTCTAACATCATAAGAAACATTCTGATGGCTTTTAGAATGAAGAAAAGGTATTCAGCTATACATAATAACTAGGGACCGGATTTTTATGTAATATCAAGGTGTGAAATATGTACATATTTATGTAAGAAAAATAAGCTGAATATGTACCAAAATATGTAAAATCATGACAGTATTTAATATCAATATGTGGCAGGTATAGGATAGGTAAGACTCTCCAGTTGTGATTTCATAGAGCACCAGAGTTTTTTTACCGCATACTTGACACATTGCAATTTTTCCATCTGTAGTGAAACCTTCGACCATCGCAATCCATGATTTTATTTTTGTCGTTAGAATTGAAGATACAGGGGTCATTTTAGTTAGTTAAAAGCAGTAGATAAACTCTCTTGCACTTTATACTGTAAGTACTAAAACTATATAACTGAATGAAATGAATGACACAACAGTACTGCAAGCACTGTTTCGCTTTACTGGATTAGGAGAAAATAAGAGGAGATGTGGGACACATGCATTTTAGCTGCTCCCTGTAAGAAACAAAGTACCTACTGAAACCTCAAACTATAGGCATTTACAAACTGTTGTTTGCCTGGAACTAAGGACGTTATGTTTCGTGCCGAAATACATATTTTCTTGGGTAGGTAAAAATCTGTGTATTTCACATTGTAAACTTCCCTAACAGAATTTTTTTTTCTTTTCCATTTAGAGAAGTAAAAATGAATAAACCCCTTAAATATGTAGATTTATGTAATATCAAGCCATAATATGTAAGTGGGGTAAATATGTAAAAATATGTAGTATCAAATTTTAATATATTAATGGTAATTACAAGATTCGCAAATATTTGTTATTTATACAGGGACATCATTTTATTTTTACTTGCATTTTTATTGTACCTGCATTTCTGAATGTACTTCACTCTCACCCCTTCACTAATGTCCTTGCTCCCGTCAGACACACAAACTTACGGCCGCTGTTGCATTCGAAGTCTTCAAGCAGTGAAGTAAACACTGCAGTGTATAGTGTGTTTCAGAAATATGGTTGCGTTTTCCATAGAAGAAAGAACCTATATTAATAATATCGTACTAAAAAATTATATTCAAGAAACGATAAATTAAATTTCAGAGAATATGCTTCAAAATGTTTTTAATAATATGCGTAAAGAATTGAAGCCTGCATTGTAATGAACGGCAACCATTTTCAGCAACTCGTTTAAAAATTCAGATTAGATTATTTTGAATTGAGGTGGCTAGAAGCAAAGGAATGCTAGTGACATTTGTAATAACATGAGTTAAGTGCATCCAGTGTAAGCTAAAGTATCTAAAATTTTAGTGGCAATGGGATATTTTAATCGCATCACACATTAAAATTTAAATAAAAATTTCACCGGTTTTACGAAAGCTTAAATATGTAAACCCCATTTTCTCAAAAGTAACAAGTGCACTTACAGCCCTTTACTTATGAGCCCCTCAATTTTAATGCATTCTCTATATTGTATGTTAACATCAATAATTAATATGCTAAATAAAGTACACATTACATAACGAACATAGCCGCCTAAAAAGTTGAGTTTTTTTAAAAAAAATGTTACTACTCTACTGTATTTTGATAAATTTCGTAAAAGTGATGATCAAACTGAAAATCGTAATATTGTATTTCCCTACAGCATAAATGGATACACTACTTTTCTCTCCTTCTATACCTAGTAAAATTATTTGTTTACATATTGCAGTAGTAACATCAAACTCCTGTAATGGAAGGGAGCAACAGTGTTTCCGAGTATAGCCAGGTTAATGTTAAAAATGTTGGTAAAAATAAAGTGATATCCCTGTATATGGTTAGGTTGAAAGGAATATAATATGTAATTGCATAAAAATCCGGTCCCTAATAATAACAGACTAAGAAATAAGTAGAATTTAGGAGAAGAGTTTTGGGTTTTCTTTCGTATGTTGAAATTTAACTATTCTTCTAAACACAGCCTAAAATCTCGTATAACAGGGATAATTGTAAAGTGAAAAGGAATGTAGAACAAACAAAATAATGTCATGTACGACGAATAGTGGGTACATAGCTTCCAGAGAAAGTTGTGAACTATTTACATGAGAGAAAAAGAAACTCAACTGGATTACAGAATAGAAGAATGTCACGAGATGTTGGAACATGTTCCCAGACTGTATCTTCAACAGAGAACGAAACTGAATAAAAATAAAGTTACACTAAAACAAAGAAATAGAAATGTCCATTATATTATTAAAGAATGACGCTATGTTTATATTGCTGAAATTGAAACGTACGATTTTATATTGCTTTAGTTTATAATCAAGATTCGAGTGTAGCAGTGGATTTTAATTCTACATTGAAAAGCATGAAGGTGGACATTTAAATAATTAAAAGCATCGAGAAATATTGCAGTATCCCTCGGTAAACTTTCCCAATAACGAACAATGTATTTCCATCCATTTTTTTTTAGTATTGACGTAACAGAAACAGAGAGAGAGAGGTCGTGGAATATATCTACAGATCTGCTCATGGTTTCTGCAGTGTTTGGAGTGTAATAACAGAGAAACATATAGTTTGTTGTGTTAAACAACAACTGAACCAAACAACAATCACTGACACCCTAGGGAGTTGCTATGGCCACTGATACCGTTGCTATAACAACAGAGTTCTCTTCCTTGGCGTAGAGCGGCAATGGCTTGCTCTAGAGGTACACTCATTGGGTTGGTATACTCTCTACAAACAAGCGGGGTACAACCATGCATATTTATACATCCGAGCTTAGCCATTGCACTTCTACGTCTGTAAACGAACATGGTGGCAGACTTTAAGCTTCATCTTTTCCTTCTTTATAGTTTTCTATAGCATTATTTTTGTGGCCAGCTACTCTTGATTGCATCGTTGACGAACTACGAAGAAAAGATGAATTACGTAGGCTATTTCGTTTATATGACGTCGTTCCATTTTCGACCAATGAATTGTAAAGAAATTTTGAATTCCAACCAATCACAGTCACACTTTGCGATAATTTTTGCAGCTAGATTTATCGCTATTGGGGTCTTCCCTATTATTATTTTTGATCCCCAATAGAACAAATATCACATTTTCAGTATCTGGGATGCTACATAAGTTATGAGAAAGATAAAGATTTGTATATCAAACTGTCAAAATTCCAGGCTATAAACGGGACCATCAAAGGACTCTAGGAAGAAAAACAAGAAAAGAAACAAAATTAAAACTTTATAAAACATTATCAATACCAACACTCCTTTATGGAAGCGAGACATCGATAATGGGCGCAGAAAATAAAAGAAAAGTAATAATAATAATAATAATAATAATAATAATAATAATAATAATAATAATAATGTTTTATTTTCGCTGGCAGAGTTAAGGGAACCCGTATGTTAAAATTGACCAAAATATGCATTTTTAGATTTTTACTTAATATTATTCCTTATTCAATTCTGAACAGATTGATATATACATTATTAGCGGTAGGACCTTTTTGAATGTCTTTTTATGACTTTAAATGGCTGAGTGTGCGTGGGTATTTAAATGCATGCTAGCGTCACGCCCACTTCTGTAGTTCGTTCGACTGCAGGCTGTTTCTATCATTATTTTCTCCTTGAATTCATGTAAGAAGAAGAAGAAAACATGTACAAGACGAAAATTGTGTTGGCTACTCTGTTCTAGCACAGAGTAGCCAACAGTGCTTTGCTTGTTACAGTTGTGAGAGTGAATTAGCACGTGGCTTTGTTTATTGTGATTTTGTGGTGTTGTGAATATAGTTCATAGTGCTCTTATTGTGTAAATATGCCTAGAAGAAAGAGTTTTAATAAAGGGAAAAAACGTAAGTTCCGTGGCAATCAATATACAAATACAAACAGTGTTAGTTGTACCCCCAGCATTGAGGTTAGGGCAGAGAAAAACAATGAACCTACACCTAGCTCATCCAAGAAAAAACTTGTTTATTTGGAGAATGAGAATATAACAGGTACTGAAGGTCAAAATGTGTCATCATCTAGTAATAATAATATTATTATAGATTTAGGTATACTATCTGACTTCATAAAACAGCATGTGAAATGCAAATACTGCAATAGTGAAGACTGTGTGGAAATGTTTGAAAACATTAGTTCCAGGAAGGGATTGGCAACAAAAATAAATTTACATTGCAGTAATTGTGAAAGTGTAAAGTCCACAATGACATCTGCAATGAACAGAAATAGGCTGTGCAATGTAAATACAAGACTTGTGTATGGTATGCGAAGCATTGGTAAGGGCAGACACGCTGCACAAACATTTTGTGCTATTATGAATCTTCCTCCTCCACCTGCTAGGTTTGACAGAGAAGTTTTCTTTATAAATGAATCCCTCTCTGAAATTGCAGAAGCCTCAATGAGAAAAGCTGCAATGGAAACTGTGGAGTTGAATGGTAACAACAGAGACATATGTGGGGCTTTCGATGGCAGTTGGCAAAAGCGGGGGCATACGTCACTAAATGGTGTTGTCACTGCAACATCATTACTCACGGGCAAGGTGTTGGCAGTGGAAATATTGACTAAATATTGTCAGACATGTTCACAGGGAAAGGGAACTGTACATAAATGTACAAAAAACTATAAAGGTTATAGTGGAGGAATGGAGGTGCAAGGTGCAGTGAACATTTTTAGGCAGTCTGAGGATTCTCTGAATATTCGGTATGTGCAATATCTTGGTGATGGTGACAGCAAGGGTTTCAAAAAGGTACAAGAAGACAAACCCTATGGGGAGGGGGTAGAAATTGAAAAACTTGAATGCATAGGCCACGTTCACAAGAGAATGGGAGCACGACTGGGAAGACTCAAGAAGGAGCTAAAGGGGATAAAACTGGATGATGGCAAGACACTCGCTGGAGCGGGTCATTTGACCAATACAGAAATTGATCTCTTTCAGACCTACTATGGCTTAGCCATTAGAAGGAACACAGGGAATGTGGAAGAAATGAGGAAGAGTGTATGGGCTACATACTTCCATAAAATTTCAACCAACAAGAAACCATACCATCAACTCTGTCCCAAAGGTCTGGATTCGTGGTGCGGTTATAATAAGGCACAAGCTCAAAATAAAGTATATGATCACAGACATTCCCTACCAGAAGCTGTCATGTTGAAGGTAAAGCCAATATTCAGAGATCTTGCTGACAAGAAGCTGTTAGAGAAATGTACACACGGCTGCACCCAAAACCCCAATGAAAGTTTCAACAAATGCATATGGGAAAGATTGCCAAAGACAGTGTTTGTGGGCCTGAATGTCCTCAAGACTGGTGTCCTGGATGCTGTTATCACTTTCAATGATGGCAGTAGCAGCAGAAAGAAAGTTCTGGAGTTGATGGGCATAAAACCAGGATTGAATATGGAACGTGCGCTATGTGCCATCGATGTCCGAAGAGTAAAAGAAGCTGAGAAAGCGATGCAAACCCAGTCAAAAGAGCATAGGACTGCAAAGAGGAACCAGAAAAGAAGACGAGAAGAGGAAGAAAAGGAGAAGGAAGATGATTACAATCCAGGGATGCATTGAAACTACAGTAATTGTAAGTTTGAACTTTATCCACTGTTTTCTCAAAACTACATTTTTTATACTTTAGGTACACTTTTATAAAAAAACTATTGCAGCTATCAGTCTGAAATTTGGAACAGTGCTTTATTATTGTATTAGTAACTGTTTGCTACCACAATTACTGTTCTAACATTATTAGTTCCATTACCAGTCACACAGGATTGATTGTTTTTCTATGTAAATTAATTATAAAAAATGAAATTGATTTAAATAATGTTAGAAATAAGTCAGCATTCTAGCAGAGGTAGTAAATTATAGCCAAAAGCATTATTACTAGGCCTCCAAAGTTTCAAGTCTCTAGGCTTAATACATTCTTTGAAAAGTGTACCTATCAAATTGATTATGTATAATTAATTAGCATAATTTACATCTGAATTATTCCAAAACTACTATGTCGATTTATATGCAATTATAAATTATGTTTTCTCCTACTTTTAAGAACGAGTGTTCAAAATTTTATCTCATTATATGCAAAAACAGCCTAGTTACTTAAAAATATGTAAATGCATGAAAATCTAAAATTTTAACATACGGGTTCCCTTAAGGCCATAAGGCCTTCTCTTCCACTCAACCAGCCTGCCGAAATGAAATTCCTACGATATGTGAATGAAAGTAATATCATGGACAAAATACAGAATGTAGAAATAAGGAAAAACTTGCAGATACAAAGTATGGAAGAAAAAATCCATGATTATAAACATAAATGGACAGAACATCTATTCAGAATGGATGATAGCAGATTGCCTAAGTTAGCCTTAAATTACAATCCTAGAGGCAAACGTGAGGTGGGAAGACCCTGGAAGAGATGGACACCCTGCTGAGACATCGCCGGAACAGGCCGAAATGGCCTAATCCATGACGTTGATGATGATGATGATGATGAGATTTATCGCTATCAATTTATCGCATGGTCGTTCTTTTGTTTAGTCGTTGTCGCCAACTGTTTCCCCGTGAATTGATGATCATGAATACATTAAGATGCAACTACACGGTTAAACTTTTCTTTCAACTTTGAAGCAATGAATGCAAGATTGATATTCAATATTAATTAATATATTTACGCAGTGAAGACCACGTTCAAAACGGCGCACCATGTAGACACAAAATCTTCATGCATCTTAATTGAACGTACCTTTTAAACTTGATTCTTTCGATATTCTTCCCAGATTGCACGCATACGCGATTGGAATATTGAACTGTGTAGATGCAGCTTCAGTTCCGTTACACACTACAGCGAGAATGCGTTTGTCGAGCTATAAAAAATGCTTTCGTGTGAGTAACGGTCGAAATAAGGCACAGCTCACATTGGTCCTGCTCCCACAGGTAACTTAACAACAACAGTTCACCACGTCAACTTTCGGCAATAAAATCTCGCGACGTAAGTTTGTTGGCTTACTCTATAATAAGTGCTGGAACTATCCACCATACCCTCTAATGGACGTTTCACATCTTTTGAAAAGGTTTCTAGACATACTGCAGTATTACAAAAACTGTAACGGACATTTTTCCGGAATAAATGCCAACTTCAAATGTTCCACGTTAGTAGTAATATTTATTCTATACTCATAAACCCTATTTTACATATGTTCCACGTTAAAACTTCTGAATACCGTGTTGATATTTTGAGTGGCGGCGCATTTACAAACCTTCATAGGCCTAAGACGACATTACTGTGGATAACAACTCCATTTCGTTTAATTACACCAGACATTCGTTTCTGTATAAATAGCATTTCATTTTTATTTATTTTCTTTTACTCGTAACTTAATTAATGTGAATTTGTATGTCAAAGAAAGTAAAAGGAAATTGAATTTCACGTTTCTTTTCCTGTGCATTCTGTGGTATGTTTTCAGTTTGTTTATTTTATTAAATACTAACTTTTTACATATGAAATCCTTTTCTACAGTAATATCTGAGAAATGGAAAATGTAACACACTTTCCTTACGTACCTTTATTATTATTATTATTATTATTATTATTATTATTATTATTATTATTATTATTATTATTATTATTACAGAAAAGATTGTATTAGAGACCTCGGTGTATTAATAGACAATAATAGTAATATGCGTTACAAGAGCGGTATGTTGAAGTTTTCATGTTCGAGGAAAAGTTTGAAAAAGCGAAACATAGTTGAGCTTTTTTAATTTCCGAGAATTGAAAGAAAACATACCGCTCGTGTATCGTACATTATTTTGTGCGAAGATCGTTTATTACATACCTGAAAGAGGAATTTCTAATTAGTTGCAATGAAATCTCCATCTTGGTTTCTGTTCAATGACGGCAAATTTGCAAAACAAAAATATCTATCTTCAACATTGTTGCTTTGAAATGTTTTCTATGTTTACTATACTCCAGCAGGCCGTGATATACGTCTGTCTTTTATTTCCCCCAGTCTATGATGAGTCTGGAATCTTGTTGATTTTTTCACGGCTTCCTTAATGTTACTTGCATCACGAATGCAGTAACTTTAGTGGAGTTGTAGAGTTTACTTAATTTTTGCAAAAATTTAAAAACAATAATTAACAGTGCAATTTAGGTGAAATTGCAGTGGTAAGTTTCCAATTTACAATTATTACTATATTGAACGTCTCTAAAAATAATATGTTAAAAGCCTAAGGCAGTAAAATCAATATGTCACTTAAGCGGTAAGAAGAGGGAAATTGTTATGTGTGTTAGGTTGGGAATACTGAATGTGGAATTTTAGACTTTCCGCGGATTGGTTTTGTGCGCGGAAACCAAGCAAATACGCACGATCTCGCACAAATTATATATTCACAACGACATTGATTATATTTATAACCATGCAATAAGAATGTTAGGAATAATTTGGTCAATTACTTATTCTTTTTCAACACCTGACTCTCTTTTAATACTATATTATACATTAGTGAGATCGAAACTTGAATATGCATCTGTAGTTTGGAACTCTATTACTAGTTCTGATTCGGCAATATTCAAAAGGAAATTTATTTCATTATGTTCGTACAGATTCCTGCCTAATAACTCTGGGTATAACTATGATAAAAAATGCGAGCGCTTTAAATGTCGAAGCCTGTATGCCAGACGTCATGGTCTCGATTACTTATAGTGTCAGCCTTCGTATTCCTATGAAGGACATGAGACATCACAAACTCTTCTGTATTAGAAATTCTAAATCTTCCTCGCCGGTCTCCAGATGTATTTAACATGCTAACTTACAAGTAGGCGATTTCGATCCATTCAATGTATAGAAGTATTAGAATATGGCAGTGTCTTTGCTAATATTATTTGCATAATCCTTATACACAAATTGGTAGTATGAATCAACTCCTTTCCCTAATATTTTATAGCATTAATTCTTGTAAATTAATTATTGTAATCTATATTCTTTATTTTGTTGTTAACTCAAGTATTTAATTGTACCGGAGTTGTTCATTTTAATGTATTAGGGGAGAGTCGGGTAGTATCGGATATCGGGTAATATCGAACAGTGAGTTACTTTCATCTACTACACGATATTAGGACCTGATTGGCATGGTTACTTTTGTGTGATGTCGCATAGAGAAACGTAACCATGTCATTCAGGTACTACTATATGGTGGTAGATGAAAGAAACGCACTGTCCGATACTACCCGATGTCCGATACTACCCGACTCTCCCCTAATTGTATCACTGTGCTGGACTTTTATTGGCCAATGGCTGTTGTCCAGCACATAAAAATCAATAAATAAGTAAATAATAAATAAAATTATTATTATTATTATTATTATTATTATTATTATTATTATTATTATTATTATTATTATTACTATTATATTGTTGTGCAATATATTCTAGGGTCACTACAAACATGTACAGGACACAAATATTTTCTGAGGTAGTTTGAAGTGTAATTCGGACTTCACTATGAGAATTTTCACCCAAATAATGCAATTAGTCAATTTAATTTAGTTTCTACGTAATAAAAATGGCCTAACTCTTGAACTCCCTACAGAGCATGATTCACACCACAACGATTTAACAACTGTTCACATCCCAGTATTATTTGAATAGTATTACAGAAAGGTTTTCACAACTAATGCAAAAACCACGAAATTACTCTGAAAATAAGATCAAATGAATGCCTAAGAGCCTACATGCGACCACCCCGATTATGACAATTCATCGCAAGCTTTCCGATAGCTCTCCGCTACCGTGCTTGATCGTAGAGTACAAAAGTTCAGGGTGCCGATACTGTTGAGGAAAGATTTTTTTAAAATTAGTTAGTTACAGATATGTAGTTAAATTATTCTTCTTGAAATGTGTTCCAAAACAATACCAGCAACAGATTCAACAAATTGCCCGTCGGCCAGCAACTCAAAAAGCAAATGAGTAAAACCTTTAGAATTGAGACAATCTAGTAATTGCAAATCTGGCTTTCAGGTGAAACTCCCTATGTAGCAGACTTCAATAATTTCAAGGGAAAAATTGTTCCGGGGCGAGGTATCGATCCCGGGACCCCTCGCTTGGCGCACCAATGCTCTACCGCAATGATGTCAAAGCAAGCAAATTTTTCTGACCTTGACGTCGTGCGCGGGCATCAAGCTCTAAGTTTGGAAAGAGGAACGGTTGTGTATATGAATATGCAGCCTGTTGGATTAAGAAAACAGTGGTGCACAAACTTCAAAAGGAACGTGAAATTTTATGTCGTTATTTTTATATGGCTTCTTTCTGTTTGATATTGTCTATATTGTGTGTAAAACGAAAGTACTAATACCAATTTCTTAATATTGCGCTTGTGTTTTAAACGTTAATAACATAATAAAGAGTTAAGAAGAAATATTCACATAAATTCCATAGTAGTACAACTATACTGTACTAAATGGATAAAATACATCAATCATAAAGAGACAGTGTGACATGATAAGTTGGAATTGATATTGATGGTACCTTTAGCCTTATTAAAGTAATCAATAAACTAATCAAAACAATATTACAGTACAAAGCAAAGTTACCTAGGTGCTGTATATTATGTTTTAAGTGTAATTAGTATTCCATAACAAAACTCTTATCGTATTATGCTTTTAAGGTGATATTGGTTAGCAATTTCCTAACATCAAAATATTAAATCATTTTCTCGAAATCTCCTGAAGCTATAGAGCTTACATTTTTACAACACATGGGCTCGTATCTTTTGCTTATGATGTAACAGTAGTTGCTTTGTTAATTCATTTCCTTACAAACAATTTTAAAAATTTTCCATACACTATCTTCAGTAATACATATTTAAGTATATTAGATTTACGAAAACATTCTGTAAGGCTACTAAATAAATAGGCCTATATCTGAAAATTTCACTTTTATATAAAAGAAGTTCAGAAAATATTTATTTTGAATAAAAAATGAAACTTGTGAAAAATGAGCACTAAAATTAAAACTTACATTCTTATAATGCACTTATACTTCCCAGACAAATCTAAAAATTAACATGGATACAGTTTTAATAAGTTCTCTTCCTTTTATCTATTGAATCAGTGCTGGCCATCCCTGAATATAGCTCGACCAAACGGCATATACTACCACTTTCGTCTGTCTCTTTCCTTTCCGCTGTAAAGCGCTCAGGCTCTCCTGAGCTCTAAAGCGCGCGCTTGCTCCTATGGGCATCAATTGACATCACTGCTGTACCGACTCAGCTACCCACGAACTAAACCCGACACCGTCCCAATTTTTACCCTTTATATCCGCACAACTCAAGCGGGCTGACAAGGCGCCAGAAACCCAACTTTGAGTACACACAAACTCTGTGTGACTTGAGTTGTGGTATTCTGTTAACGTTCTGTTAATGATCTATCAATAGTTCATAAATCTGTACAGTAATAGACGTTTCTAATATTGTTGTGAAGGATGAGTTACATTACTTAATACTAATGCTTTTATCTTCCATTCTGTGATCAATGATTGGCTCAGGTAGGAAATTTTGCTCTTCGATTAGCCTTAAAATCGAATAATCTACATGAGGCGTTTCCATTACCATGTCCGATTACCAATTTTAATTTCACAAATGGAAAAGAGATTTGTTCATATTCTGTGTGAATGTTAATTAGAATAACAGAAACATAAAAGTCAAGCATTGGTATTGATTATGTGACAGTATCCATTATTATTTATATAGGTATCATTTCAATGTTCACTGGAAGAGAGAAAGGCTTGGACGGGATCAACAAAATTTGCATCAGTGTTATCATAATTAGAAATGGAATGTATTACAAATATTCACCTTGCATATCTTGATTCCTATCAAAACTTTCTAAAAACACGATTAGCTGTGTATGGATGCTAAATATAATTTTATGAAATTGACAAATAAATTGCAAATCAAATGTACCACGGGTTTCCCACATACATATAATACTTAACAGCCAATAAAACAACATTTGCATATGTATTAATTTGTATTTATTACAATTGATTCCGTATATTCTAGTTAAATCATTACG